>NC_056741.1:1442665283-1442762783 GCF_019279795.1 Protopterus annectens | reverse complement strand
GCTATTTGTAGGAATGTCTCTGAATTGCACTTTTTTCACAAAACATACTCAGCCAAGCTATGATGTTCACACATGACTTTACAGTTGCATAACTGGCTATGTGAAACACATTGTATATGCATGAGTGTGTCTCTGACAGGAGCAGGTACATGGATATATTAAACTTTTCACTGTAGCCCATACAGGTGCTGAGGAGCAGTAATGGAATGAGATGTGCATTTTGTGGCCAAATGCCAAGTATATCATTATGCCGTTCACACCTAAACACCACACTGCCACATCATGTAGTTATGTAGAACTATAACATCACACTGCCACATCATGCAGTTATGTAGAACTATAAACATCACACTGCCACATCATGCAGTTATGTACAACTATAAACACCACACTGCCACATCATGCAGTTATGTAGAACTATAAACATCACATGCCACATCATGCAGTTATGTAGAACTATAAACACTACACTGCCACATCATGCAGTTATGTACAACTATAAACATCACACTGCCACATCATGCAGTTATGTAGAACTATAAACATCACACTGCCACATCATGCAGTTATGTACAACTATAAACATCACACTGCCACATCATGCAGTTATGTACAACTATAAACATCACACTGCCACATCATGTAGTTATGTAGAACTATAAACATCACACTGCCACATCATGCAGTTATGTAGACTATAAACACCACACTGCCACATCATGTAGTTATGTAGAACTATAAACATCACACTGCCACATCATGCAGTTATGTACAAGTATAAACACTACACTGCCACATCATGTAGATATGCAGAACTATAAACATCACACTGCCACATCATGTAGTTATGTACAACTATAAACACTACACTGCCACATCATGCAGTTATGTACAACTATAAACACCACACTGCCACATCATGCAGTTATGTACAACTATAAACACCACACTGCCACATCATGCAGTTATGTAGAACTATAAACACCACACTGCCACATCATGTAGTTATGTACAACTATAAACACTACACTGCCACATCATGCAGTTATGTACAACTATAAACACTACACTGCCATGTCATGGCATAATGCACTGTCATACTATTCTGATGTACATGACATGGCATACTAGGAGAATGTGCTACCATATTCCTGTAGATGAAGAAAAAACCTCCGGTAATCCACCACAACAAAATTCCAAAGAAATATGAAGATAATATCAAAGATATTTATTCCACAAAAAAGAGAGCAGCAATCACGATTTGAAGAAGGCACATTGCCGAAAGCACTTATCGGATTGGAAAGGACTGAGTCTTATTATTTTTATTGCTGCTCTTTTTTGTGGAATAAATATCGTTGATTTTATCTTCATATTTCTTTGGAATTTTGCTGTGGTGGATTACCGGAGGTTTTTTTCTTCTTTGAATTCATTCTTCCATTGGTATCCTTAAACAGTGTAAGAAAAGTTTTTTTCTTTCTTTTTTTTTTCTATATTCCTCTAGATCTGTAAAGTAGCCATTGCTTCTGAGAGCAGATGGTCCTGTAAGGAGTCCAGAATATTTTTGTACATAATATACAGAGACCATAGGCGGTGCCACGTGAGGACCATTTATGAAGCTTCCCAGTATAAACTGGATGCCTGGCACTGTCTTATCACAGCGGGTGACTGCAAATAACATCATTTGCTCATTTGTGTGCAGTGCATGCACCACTACAGTGACCTAAAGAGATGACACCTTCACCTTTTTTCCAATGGGAAAAGAAGTTAGGGAACTCTCCTGAGATGTATAGTAAGTATGTATTACAGGAACATTTTATTGTAATGTAGTGTAGTAAATAACCTCCAAGTTATCTGCAGGACATACACCATATACATTTTCATCTTGTTTCATGTTCTTTTGCTCCTGCACAGAGAGAAGAAAATCATCTTCTCTTTCAGAAACATATGGACCATCTCTCCCGATGCAGGGGCATATTACGTACTTGTACTAATAGTAGCATATAGATGTCATAGCAATGGATTTCTATAATTAACAGCATGCTGTGGTTGCTAATAACAACCACTGCACACAGGAATACACACCCCTGAACAGATCAGCACTGGTCAAGATTCTGTCCTACACACCCAACCTGGGTGAGGGGCCTGCACTATTAGAGGAGAGATCATATGCCTGATGCAGTTTGTCCTTTCAGCATGCCAAGTGTCATGCTGTACCACCCACCTGTGGATTTGGCCCCCTGCCTTGCTCTGTGCACTTGGATAGCACTGTCATGCCTGCAGGGAACAACAGTAAGATACTGTCCCAACTAAGTCCCATACATAGCCGGCTTTAGGCTTCAGTGAACCATGCACTGTACTGGGAGTCCCCAACCATAGCAAGTTGTCTTATATTGATATTTTGCAGTATGTTTGTGAAACCAACAGAAGCTAGTACTGCAGTTGTGTATACTTAATAAACCAGGAGGATAATAATAAGTCTTATTTATATCATCTTTAAAATTCAAAGAAATCTCTGGTTATCGAAAGTGTTTGCTCAAGTAACAGGCTTCACAATTTCATTAAATATTTTACCATTGACATAGTGCCTTTGGATTAGTTATGTCCTTATGGTGGACATTCCCTCTCTGCACTAAAACTAACACCATAGCCAGCTTTAGGAACCTACAATAACTGTGGCTGCAGGGGGGTCACTTTAGTCATTCTTGACTGTATGGGGGCCCCACAAAACCTCTGCTGATTTGGGGAAAATGATGAATAGAAGAAAAGTTATTCATTTTCCAATTATGTTGTTTAACTGAGACAGGCTTGTGATATGACCTTGTTAGGACAAAGCTGTTAATCAGTGATTGAACATGAGCAAGGTAAGCACTGGAGAGCAGCGGCCCAGAGTGACTGATCTCAGTTCAAACCTTAGATTTTAACAAGAGGTTATGCTTCCGATTTTCAGGGATGTATTTCTCTTTTAGGGAGTTTTATAATATTGGTAGAACACCAAATACCATTAACAATCAACTTATTTGCTCAAGAACTCTGGGCAAAACCAAAAATGAATATAGACTCAAAATAAGGAACAAATTCTAAATATTACTCTAATTCGCTTAAAATGTTATTAGAATAACGCATGTTGAATGCATGCATTTCTGGACAATAAGAAGTTTGAAACTCTGATATCTGGGTTTATTGGCTGTAAGTATTCTGAATGATTGACCAGTAAATCAAACTTTTTATGAGGGACAGTGCAAACCTGTGAGACAAAATCTGGGACAGTGACAGGTATGCATTACTCCTCAGTGAGATAAATAAAAGTGACTTACCCAGCTGATGTTTAATGACTGCCGAACAATAATCACTGATCTGATTAGATGAAATAAGTGTAAGACTAGTACTGCTATGGCTAATGCTTGTATTTGTGCCTGTTGCAGTGTAAGAGTAAGAAAGATGGTTATAATTTATTTCACTTTCTAGCACAAACATCATCAGCACAACCATTATACTTGTGTGTGTGTGTCGGGGGGGGGGGGTGGTTGCAGATTATTTAAATTAACAGGCTGAACATATTTTCTTTCACTTGCCATCAGAAACATAGACCTTATACAGGATGGGTAGCTGTCTTTGGTGGTTTAGCAGGAAGATGATATCTGAAAGCGACTGTTCATTACCACTATGGTACAATGAGTAGCACTGCCATCTCACAGGGCTTTGCACTGGTAGAGTTCTTGGCTATATGGGATCTGCATGTTCTCCCTTGTCTGTGTGAGTGTCTAGTCATGTGTTCTGGTTAACCCCAGGACTTCAAAAACATGCAGCAGGTAAAATGGAATTCCTCCCTTTTCTCTGAAGATTAACTTGCAGTGTGTGTGTATGCGTGCGTGTATGTATATGTGTGTGTGTGTGTGTGTGTGTGTGTGTGTGTGTGTGTGTGTGTGTGTGTGTGTGTATGTGTGCGCGTGCGCATGTTTAAAATGTATCACTCATTTTTATCTGTGCACATACAAAATAAAGCTGTGACACATACATTACTCTTCCGGGTAGCAGTAAAAAATGCAGGTAACAGGTAATTATATTTCAAAAGTAAGGCATAAAATATATCACAGAACATTCAGACACTTAGATCTTCTAGGAGTCTGGTGGCCCCCACTCCCAAATTGTATAAATGTTTTTTGACATGGACTTAATGGTGGCTTCTGCTTTCAAACATACTCATTCTGAAACAGGCCGTACTCAGATGTGTATGTATGTACTGAAGGTTGCTGTAGGTTATAGGAGGATAGTTTGGTCATTATTTGTTTAGTTTTCATCACAGTCAAACCTTAGAAGTGCACACAGGAGGTCATTGTACCTTGTGTTTGGGCTGAGGTCATTGTGGCCATTGTTTGTTTTACCTTTCTCCCAAACCTCAGAGGTGTACAGGGAAGATTACTATAGCCTGTGTAGGGCATTGTAGTGTCTAGGAGCAACAAAGTGGAATATATTACTGTAATCATTATTTTTTCACTTTCCTCACAATAACACGTCAGGCACATATACAGGTATACAGGTGCCTACTTTATGAGGGTATGTGTGTATGTATGTATATATCATTTAATATATAACTGCGATCATTTAAACCTCTGCTTTCATCCCTGTCTAACACCAAAGGGATGCACATACAGTGGCTGCCTTTTTTGGGGGGGGGGTTGGGAGGCAGGAAGTATTACCAGATAGGATTTGTGTATCCATACAATTGTCTTGTTAGTTTATTGTGAGCTAATATTTTGTCAGCTATGAACAATAAGCTTCAGGCATAACTGATGTCTTCCTTGAAAGTATGAAAAAATAAGACTAACATTCTTTTATTAATTATGATTTTTGTTCAGGCCATCCCTGGATTAAATGTTTGGGAAATGCTCTACAGTGTATACCAGTCCGTGTGCAACTCTGTGGTTTCTGGGGGTACCAGCTTAATTGAATTATTTCCTATGTAGTTATTACTGTGCTGTCTGAGTCAGGAAAAGTGTGTTGAAAGGATGCAAGGAAAACTAAAGTAGAACAGCAGTGAAGAATTTCCTTTCTTAATCATAATTTCTGCTCAAGCCATCATTGGATGAAAAGGTTGTGGAGAAAGAAAAAAAATGCACTTCAGAGCATATAAAAAGTAATGAATTTTTGAAAAAGTAGAAGAGTAAGGCAAAATGTGATACAAGGAAGAACAAAGTAATGTACATGGTGTGGGAAGCCCAAGATGGGGGAAAACACAGGGGAGAACTGGAGGATGTGTATATGTAGGGATGAACCAATACACAGTGCCTAGGGTGCCATTTTACCTAAGTCCAGACCTGTACATACAGCTGTTGTAATGCATCACTGCTGCAAATAAATGCCAGTAACTGTGAATGTCCTTTTGTGAGATGGGCCAACACAGCGTGGTACACAGGTCTGTAATGTATTTCTTTCTAGCTACAGGTCAGTCTGTGTGCACTAAAAGTCTACAGCATGAGCTAAAGGTTGCTCAGGACAGTTGACAGGGTTATACTTAGACTGGAAGTGCCTAGAGGCTCCCAGCTTGACATTTACTGGGGGCCCCAAAAATACACCGGCCCTGTTCCCAAGACAGTAACATTTATATGTGGTATACCCAGGGCATGATAGGTTTTTACCTACTTTGATTTGTACCACTGACTATAACATTACTGGGCTGAAAAACGTTGACTGCTGCACATGTTTAGGCCACTGTTCAAATCAGCAAAGAGAAAATCAAGGAAAATTTGTAGCTTTTCTTTTCTAGTTGTTCTTCTTTCAGCTTTTCCCGGTTAGGGGTCGCCACAGCAGAACTCCGGTCTGCTAATGATTGGCAGTAGATTTTTTATGGTGCCAAGGTGCCAGCCCGATGCCCAACCTTCAACAAAGGCACGCCCATTCACGCATGTCTTTCGAATGCCACTCGACCGCGGGGAGGACATGCAGACTCCACATAGAAGGCGCTCCAGCCGAGAATCAAACGGGAGAACCTCTTCCTGTGAGGTGACAATGCCACCGCTGCACCACTTTTCTTTTCTAGTATTTATTTAAAAAATGGATTTTCTTATACATCAACTGCAAATGGATGGACTAGCTAACTTCAGCTTAAACAAAGAGACTTGTTGAAAGCTCTCTCAGCCAAAGATCCCAACATGCTTTCTAGCAAAACACTTTCTACACTTAACCAGCTAGTCATGGATCCATACTAGGTTTTTTATTATTTAATATATCAATGACATGTATAAAATAGCCACAAATTTATCACATTAGTACTATATGGCGATTGCTATATAGTGAGTTACAATGCTGCTTTCTTCAGAGAAGTTCAAGATGGATCGAACTGCCATTTGCTTCTAAACTGTAAGAAAAGTAAACTGATTCTTTTAAGCTCCCAAACTACCTCCAAGCAAAGCCTTGCATTCAGCATAACAACTCTTAATACTCTCGTTAAACAAGTATAATGGACAAAACCACCAGGAGTAATTACTGAGCAAAACTTAAAAATTTGACAAGCAGATTGACTATTTGGCACATAAAATGAATCAGAAACTAGAGATGCTATACAAATCAAATCATATTTTTCAGACTACATTACATACATCTTCTGATATACTTTGCTTGCTATAAAAACACAAATGATGTTATTACAATATAGCTAAATATGCCTCAAAGTTACTTAATAGGGCATACCACTATTTTGTGATGCAGAAAACTGGTTGAGTAGAACTTCAAAACATTTCAACTTCTCAGCTGAAATTAGTATATAACGTGGTATATAAACCTAATAACTGCCCTACATTGTCCATTTTGGTACAAAAATACATACCTTCAATATCTGTAAGATATATAAACCAAAACTAAATAATTGCTATAAAATTAAATCATAACAGATATTTGCTCTATTAAATTTCTGTAACTAAACATTTAAATTTTGTTACAACAGTAATTTGATTTGAACAAACACAAAAACATTTATAGTGAAATTAAAAAAAGGTTAACCATATCTAGAACTATCCATATGAAATATAATACATTTATGATATGGATCCCTTCTGATAATTCTTTAAAATTTGCTGTATAAAATACTGCATTAATCAGTTAGTCATATCAGGTGATCAGTAATTTTTGCTGCAGCTCTACCTCTATTCTTTTTTCTCTTGCCTTTCTTTTCAATTTATTTACTTTTAATACTATACCTGCTGTTTTGCTTGGCCATGGCAGGACTAGTCACTTGGCAGTGTGAACATTGGCTCCAAATGATGGTCACTGTTGATGTGACACCCTGACTCCGTGTGCAAAAACTGGAAAAAGAGTGTTATGGATGGATGGATGGATGGATGGATGGATGGATGGATGGATGGATTGACCTCTGTTCTTTCTTGTCTATCTTTCTGTTATCACACTCAAAAAAAATTAATGTAGTACTATCGTACTGCAAATTGTACAAATGCATACATTTGATACTCTCTACAATTATTACTCTACATACAGTAAATACTTTCTGCTCTTTATATTGCCTTGTTGTTCTCTGTGTACATAAAGCTTAAGTGTATGGAACATTTCTCCTCATACTTCTGCTGAATAGGGGATCTGTAGCCCTGTTCAATTATTAGAATTTGCATTTATTGCAAGTTTGCCAGGACTGGCCAAGGTGTTGTACGGAAGCAGTTGATCTGACCTTTTTGTTGCTGTGTGCCATATAGGTCGATTGTAAGAGGTATACACTGGGAGTGTATTAATGCAGGTATGCATGGATAAGTGTATTTATAAATGTATGCAATTACACACACACACACGCACACACATGCACACACACACACATGCACGCACACACACACACACACACACACACACACACACACACACACACACACACACACACACACACACACACACACACACACACACACACACACACACACACACACACACACACACACACACACACACACACACATATACACACATACATGCATGCGATGAGGCATGAGGAAATATGCATGGTATGAGCAGTACTGCATGCTCAGGTTTTTGTGAAGCATGCGCCTGAGAGGTGAATGCCTTACAGTCAGTGGGCATATGGTAATACTTGTACCAGGCATACTACCATGTGCATTATTACACCTATAAAATGAAAACGTGTATTTTTCTAGTTTGAATTTTATGTATGATAGTTATATGTTTTGTAGTTGATTTTAATGTAAAATAATTTGACTATCCCTTTTACCTAATTGATAGCTGTGCAAGGTATAACATTTTAAATGTGTGGTATTTTGATCTGAAATTCAGGATAGTCATTTAAGAACTGTTCTATAAAACAGTGCGCTGTTGCACAGACCATTTCATAAACAGCTAACCCTACAAAATACCTCAGGTGAGGTCTGTCAGGGGAATGAGTCCAGAAGAGGAGACTAATGTGCTACTATTTTCTAGGTAAAAGTGTCTAATAGGTTCATAGCTTTCTACCAGATTAATGACCATCAGACTCTTTCGCAGCCTAGTCATGCATCCCAACGCAACCCAGTTTTGTCCCCAAGTACCTTTGGCACCTGTATAGTGAGATATGTTGGTAAGGAGGTAGCTAAGGGTTATGGGGGTTGTTATATGGAGATTGTTAATTACTGTTGACCTCTGTCCAACAGAGAAATGGGGGGGAGGGTCAGACCAGGAGTGAATTTGCAATTTCCATCCAATGATCAAGGCTTTATTTGAATGGAGTCTGGGATAAACTCTACTTTATATGGATGGGGCACTTATTCCATAGTTTGTGGATCCTTTGAGACATATATCAGTGTCTCCAGCAAGTTTTATTTATGTCAACAACAAAGTTCAGGTAATCGCATCTAGTGTTTTTGTTGCTGTTTGTTTTGTAGATGTGCAAGAGATCCATCAAAGATGGATCTGGTGATGTTTTCTATGTCAGGCAGAGATCACCTTTCAGTAATCAGTAGGTGACTGAGAACAGACATAGGGCCTCAAGGCAATATGAGTAGTACAGGGTATTCATACCCTGGACTCCGCTGGTGAGGAACCTTTGAGGGTATTCTAACTGTTGCAAGTACCTGGTTAGGTATATGTTAAAGGGGGCATTGTACTCAATGATGGTCCTGATAAGGGCTGAGTAGACTGGTACTATAACTTCTTTGGACCTGGATGCCATATCCATGCTTATGACTTGGCTGACATAGAATGATTCTCCTACTGTCTTGGCTATGTGTTGGTCAAAGTCCAGATTACTGTCTACATATGTTCCCAGACCCTAACTACCAGGTCCACCTTTAATGGCCTTTTACAATGGAGTAATTGGCTTGAGTGGATGATTTCCCAAAAGGCACTATACTGCATTTCTTTGTATTGAGTTTTAATCCAGGGCTTTGGCACCAGTTATTTGTTTGTGTTAGAACCTTTTGTAGGATGTGGATGTCATGGGGGGGGGGGGGTTATGATTACTCCCAATTTACAGTCATCTGTGAACTTGGTGAGCCAGAGGACTTCTACATTAGCCTTGACTTGTGAGAAATAAATGCCATGTAGCAGGCATCGGGCCCAACATGGAGCCCTGGAGTACTTCACTGGTAACTGGTCTCCTCGTTGGGTTGAGCTCATCGATTGTGACTGCTTTGGTCCTATCTGTGAGCCAGACAGCAATCCAGCAAGTTATATAGGGATTTCTGCCTATTTCTGAGAGTTTGTGAATATTATCTGAGTGGGGCATTGTATTGAACACAGTGGCTAGGTCAAGGTAGGTGGTATACACCATTTTCTCTCATTCATAGCCTTGGCGATCCTCTCAAAGTCTACCAGGTTGAGTAGGCCAGACCTTCCATTAACAAAGCCAAACTGGGATGGGTCCAGTGAATGTAGGTTGCCAGTGTGACATTGTTGAACATTTCCATGATTTTTGTTACTGGTTTTGCATGTTACATTTGTCAAGCTTATGGGTCTGTAGTTCCTGGGGTTGGTTGATTGTCCACCATTATGAAGACAGATGGCAGTTGTGGCCTTCCATTCACCTGGCATATAACCTGTTTTGAGGCTGTAGCTGAAGAATGCCTGAAGTGGTCCCACTAAGTCATATTTTAGGCTATTTAGGAGGCAACTGGGGAAATTGAGAGGGCTCACTGAAGCAGTATTTTTGGCCTTAGCAAGTGCCTCCAGGACCTGCTTCCTGATGATAGGTGGGCAGGGGGGGGGGGGTGATATGCTAGAAGGGATTTCACAGGTGATAGTGGGGGGGTTGACATTAGAGCTAAATTTATCAGCTAGTAGATTCACTATGTCACCTTACTAGTGCAGGTTGTGCCATTTATGAAATGTTCTGCAGACTGCTGAGTGTTACCTTTAAGGTTCCTGACATAGCTGAAGGCTTGTGATTGTCCTTAGCCAGGGAGGCTATTCTTACCTTATAATTAATTAGCCTTGTTGGACTTTATTAGACCCCTTAGTTTCTTGGTTAGTTAAATCAGAGAGCTCTTGTCTCTAAGAGTTTAGCCTTCTGATTTTGGCCATGACTTTTTCCCTTTGTTATATACTCTGTTATGGCAAGGATTCCATCAGTGGGGTTTGTTTCTGGTTATGGATTTAGGTTGGATTCTGGAAGGTATGGCAGCCTCACTGGAGACATTTACATGTTTGCACAGGGTTTCTGTGAATAATTCTTCATAGGTAACTGTGGCCTCAGGTTTGGGGGAGCTGTGAATTTTGACAAATATCACTTAATAGGATGTATTTTGCTTTAGAATAGTTCCTACCTGTTTCAGGTTTAGTCGGGATTTCAGGGTTGATTTTTATTTCAAGGGGAAACAGCTTTGTTTTCCTGACATCACCAATGAGGATGTGACACAAGGGAGGGTGCAATGCTCTCCCATGTCAGTGAGTACTAGGTTCAGTATGTTTAATCCTCTGGTATGAGTGTGTACTGTCTGGTCTAGGGTGTTCATGTTGATAAAATCCCGGAAATGCTGTGCCTGTGTCAGAGGTAGTGTATGTTTCCCAATCTACAGAGGGTAGTTAATTTCTCTAATGAATAGGGTATTTGGTTGGATGGAGAGCTCTACTAGTAGATCTAAGTTAGATGTGGGCTTCATGGGTCAAAGATAGTGACCAGCACATGGTAAGGAACCTTGTCTTTAGAGACTTGGATGTGGATGAACTCCAGGGCATCATCCTGTTTAACCAGGCTAGAATTGTACTTGCTGCTAACTTAGATGGAGACACCTCCACATTTAGCCCCTGTTTGTGTTGCTCGTGGCCTAAATGTGTGGAATGCACTGTAGTCTTACAGTGCCAGAGTACTTTCCGTGGCTTTAATCCAAGTCTTGGTAACAACACAGATGTCCACATTCTCCAGCATATGGAGAGCTTGTAGGGCATGGAATTTTAGTTTAGGCTTATAACATTGAGCAGCTCTCTATGACCATCTCCCAGTCTATACAACCAGACACTTCCCACATCCACTTAAGCAGTATGTTTATAAAACAACATGCGACCTGTCCAGGTTCAACTCAGAAATATAATTACTACCCTATCATTTTTTAAGTAGGACATCTGAAAAATCCACCCCTTAGATGTTGCTGTAAATGACTTCAATACAAATTTCATAAATATCCTAAATAGCCTTGCATGTCCTAGAAGGAAGAGACTAAAAACAAATAATGTGATTTGGCTATCCAAAAAAAGTAGAATGCTAATGCAGAACACAGAAAAAGCATGGAAAGAATGTCAAAAATATAACACCACAATAGCTCAAACATCAGACTGCTCTGCAACCATACCAAAAGGCAAATAAATGAAGACAGCTGTACTACTGCAACATTCAGAGCAATAGTAAACACAACCCTAGAAAGGTCTAGCCAGCCTTTAAGGAAATCTTACATCCCAGCCAAAAATTCAACCCTAATCCCCTCTCCTGATAACTCACCAGGTAGTATAGGGTCCCTAGCCAAGGATTCCCCAGCATCTAGTTTCAACCCTGACCAACAGCCACGTATCACTGCATACACTTTCACCTTCAAAACTGTGCCCATATCTTATATAAAACTAGTCTGAAACTCAAACCATACTCTACTTCAGTTGATGACCTTTTAAGTGAGTACATTAAAATAGTAGCCAATAGCATTGCCTAGCCTTATAAATAGGTCAGTAGAGGAATCCCATGTTCCATCTCTCTCTCTGGAGAAAAAATGTACATTATCCCTCTAAAGAAAGAAGGAAACTCAACAGACATCACTAACGTTTGGCCTTTAGCATTCTTATCCCCCTCCTTCCTAAATACTTGAAACATGTATTCAAAACAATTCCTAATCTTTCTCCTGCAGAAGGAACTCCTACACTGCAAACAACTCTGCTTCTGTCCCTCCCATAGTACCAACACTACACTACTAGCCTTTTACAGATACTGTCAATAAAGCTATAGATAATGGCAAACTAGTCTCCTCATTATTTCTAGAATTATCTAAAGCCTTTGACACAATCTGTCACAGCAAACTTCTATTTCTATTGCCCTCACTTGGTCTACTTCAGCCAACCCTTCTCTGGTTCAAAGGTTACTTGTCCAATAGGTATCAGTCCATAAAATAGCACTCCACCCACTCTCCATACCTTCCAGTCACCACTGATGTACCACAGGTCTCTATCCTTGGTCCCCTTAGCTTTAACATTCTCACAAATACCCTCCACACTACAGGCCTCCCTAATACAATACCCAGATGCCCCCACATTGGAAAGCATATTAGACAACCAGCCACATCTCCAGAAAATTACTCAGGAAGCTTTAACAGCCACTGAAACATGGCTTTGTAACTCACAGTGCATGCTCAACTAAAAAAAAAAACAAAACAAAAAAAGAAACAAACTTTTTTTCCCTAAATTCCTCCCTCTGATAAAAAAGAAAATTCAAATCCTCTCTCTTACTAATACAACCATTCAAGTCACTTCTCATTGCATATTATTAGGGATTATAGTGGATGACAATATTAAATTGGACCTGCATATACACATTTTCATTGGGAAAAACTCACCAAAAACTGGGGGTACTTTTTAAAGTGTAAAACTGTATCACCAAGGCAACTAAAACTACACTTGCTACTACTTACCTCCTTCCCTCGCATCTTTATGGCACCATCCTTGCTAACCTCCGGGCATAAAAAAAAAACAAAACTTGAACAATGCTATAATAACATTGTTGCTAAATTTGTAGAAAATACCTCTTTCAGAACCCACCACTATATAGCACTAGAAAGCTTAAATTGGTTAGAACTACCCCATCAACTATTATACACACAGCTTCTTACCACGTATAAAATTACCCAGCATCCTTCTGCTTGTCCTGCACTAAATACTTTTCTTCACAACTATGTTCCCACTTGGTCATTATGATCCTTTGATCAAAAACTTCTCTCCATCTGCAAACCTGTCAAATTTGCTGGACATGTTCTGTACTCATACCATGTTGTTAAGGGTCTATATTAGTTCGCCAAAACTCATCTTCAGCGAACACCATTTTATCGACATAGATACAGTGAAAATCACTTCAGTGATTTGTTGAATTTTCCAAGGGTAATGAAGTAGTTGGCTAACTACACAATTTTGCCCTTTTCCCCACTGTAGTGTGATCTTGGTGTTGGTATATACAGCTACGGTGGTGTGGGGGTGAATCCTCCCACTTGAGTGGGTTTGACATAGTTACTTTTGGGTTCCATTGTGCTGTGGGGCAGTTGTTTCATTGCCCTTGGAAAATTCAGTGAATCACGGAAGTGATTTTCACTGAATACATGTTGATCTAAAGGTGTTCACTGAAGATAAGTTTCGGCGAACTAATATATACCCATTATTAAAGGGATGGAACTCCTTACCTGTATCCATCAGGCCAGTATCCTTCCTTCATTCCCTTAAAACCATTCTGAAATACTTTCTAGCCATAATTTGTCTCTGTTCTTGTTCACTCCCAGGATAAACTATATCCCTAAATATGAAAAAGTACCCATTTGTACCTTAAACCTCCTTACTCCCCTTTTTTTTTCTCTTCATAACTTCAGTCAATCCCCCTTATGCTATCTAATTATGCCATAACTCTGTTTTTTTCTCCACTCACTTCACATTGCAATTCATGTTCATATTATACTGAGTTATCTTTAATATCTTTAAATTGGCTAAAATGTCTCTAAATGTTAAATTATTGTCATGCAAGTTATATCTATTTTTAACCAGTGTTTTCACATTATGTCTAATTTGGTATAATTACTTAAAGTGTAGATGTTTTTGTATTAACTTTGAAACTTGTAAAATGTTTGTTCTTAAAATGCTTTTGTAATATTTTGGAGTTTTTCTCTCCAGGCCTCTGCTGAAAATGGGTACCTACCCAGTTAGACTTTTCTAGTCAATCAATCAGATAATTAGATGAGTAAATAAGTAAGAAATCAATCAACCAATCGGTTACCTGTTACGGAATTATGATCCTTGAAGGTTAATGTTTTGTATAAAAGGGATGAACATCATTTAGTAGCATCATCCTTTGCATTGATTTAGATAACTCTGGGTAAGCTATGCCTTCAACTATAATCTCTACCACTGTTAACAGATAGGTTGTCTACTGTGGGGTGATAAGATCAGAAATGAAGCCATTTTAATAGCTCTGTTTACCTCAGTGTTCACAACAAAACTTATATATGAGGCTATATGTCCTGCATTGAAACGGCTAGTCTGTATAGGGCTGAGAGAGTACAGTAAAGCTTCTTGATTAAAGTAATGGGATTAGATGACTTTCCAAATACCATTATAGTAAGTATGCAAGGTTTGACTTTCCTGAATTAAGGAGTGTGACAAGTGATATGATTGTGGCATATAATGTTGTGGTAGGATAGCTTCCTGTTTGAGTATAATGGACTATAAGGAAAACTTTAGGGCAGTAATAAGAGGTAAAATAAAACAGATAACATGAAGTCATACTACAGCAAGAAAATATATATCATGGCTTTGTAAGTGTTTAAAATCTGAAAAGAGATATGACCTTATTAGGAATGTTTCAATCATATCTTCGACGGCCAAATAGGATAGTATGTACATGATAGAGATTATAGCAGTTATAGAGATTATAGTAGTTATGGAGATTATAGCAGTTATAGAGATTATAGCAGTTATGGAGATTATAGCAGTTATAGAGATTATAGCAGTTATGGATATTATAGCAGTTATAGAGATTATAGCAGTTATGGAGATTATAGCAGTTATAGAGATTATAGCAGTTATGGAGATTATAGCAGTTATAGAGATTATAGTAGTTATGAAGATTATAGCAGTTATGGAGATTATAGCAGTTATAGAGATTATAGCAGTTATAGAAATTATAGCAGTTATAGAGATTATAGCAGTTATGGAGATTATAGCAGTTATGGATATTATAGCAGTTATAGAGATTATAGCAGTTATGGATATTATAGCAGTTATAGAGATTATAGCAGTTATGGAGATTATAGCAGTTATAGAGATTATAGCAGTTATAGAGATTATAGCAGTTATAACCTTTTATTTTGCTTCCTTAATTATGATGTATATACTTATGAATGCTGGCCCATTTTTTGCTGTTACATGCCATTCTGATCAACACTATATTGCATTATTTGTTTCCACAATGTAACCCAAAAAGTTTCTTACCCTAGTCATTACACATAGACACAAATGCGCATGCATGCGCGTACACACACACACACACACACACACACACACACACACACACACACACACACACACGCACACACACACACATGTTCGTGCAAATGCACATACAAACACTCAGACACTTTTCCATTATGATTCTCATGACCTGTAATAGAAAAATGTGGAACTTTAATGATCTAATTCTGGCTTATAATGTACCTCTCCCCATTTTTCCTTTCTCTCTTTGTATGTATAGGTATGTGTGTCCCCTCCTTCTTTTCTCTTTTTCTATCACAAAGAGATAATTCAATGGCTCATTTTCCATTTTTATTCAAGTATTTTGCAAACACAGGGACATATTTTTGTTGTCATCTCCCAGCGCTTGATTCTCCAGTTTGGTTCTCTGCTGGGTTGCCTTCTGTGCAGTGTGTGTATATCCACCCTGGGTTCATGTAGGTTTTTGCAATGAGTTCAGTTTCTCTCAACATTTACAAAAAATAATCATCAAAATCGTTTGCAGGTGTTTGTGAGAGTATGACTAAGCATTATAGTTGGTTGGCACCCCATTCAGGAATCATTTCTTTGCCTTACAGATGCTGAGTGCCAGGATAGGATCCTTGCCCTGGATTTGGTGGTTTACTGGAGAAGGAGTGAATGAATGAACAGCCTGTGACTTTTATTCGGACCAATGGAGAATGCATGAATGAATGAACATGAAAAATGTACCATGTCATATAACTGTAAGATGTACAGAACTGATTTTTTTATCTTACTAAAAAATAGTGCACATGTTCTACCTCCAACACAAAAATGTAAATTTTGGCTATGAAAATATTTTAAATATTTTAGATTGTCATATTTTTCTAATTTAAAAACAAAATATCACTTGACAAAACTAAAAATTAGTCATATTGTTGTATAATCATATATTTGTAAAAAAAATGTCACTTCCTGTCAAAAGGACTGGAAGCATTTTCAAATCAAATATCACAGATGTTGTTTCTTGTTTTTTAGAAGCTCTTTCAATTATCTTGCACAAAATATGTCCCTGACCATACATGTAGACAAACTATCACATTAAGTTTACTAGCATTCCATTTTTCTCCACCCCTTTTTGGCAATTCATGTTGCTGCACCCTTCAGAACAATCCCCATGAAATATGCTAAGAATATAGCCATAGAGCTCTGAACTATAAAACTTATACTTTATTCATTTGGACACATGATACCAGAGTTATTAGAGAGAACAATTATGCAATATTATTTGTCCTCAGTTGAGAAGACTTTGGCAGTGAACTCAAACTAGTAAAGTATGACTGCAAAGTAGAACAGCATGTACATTTAGTATGTACATGTTTTATATAAAAAGTGTATCTGAGCTGGAGGGAGTACAGGATGTTCTGTCACCTCTTTGTTTACATCAGAAAGAGATCATCAACTTCCTACTCAAATTTTCACTAGATTGTCAAGTTAACTAACTGAATCTTATTACATTTAACTAAGCCCTGCATTACAGACACTGTTGTAACTGAAAACATGACACTAAACCTCAATAAAAGACTATTTCTAAATACAGAAACCACAAAACATTAAAAAGCCACTGCAGTGACAGTACACACATATACATAAAAATACATTAAAATGTACTGAGCGGAGATCTCTACAAGTGAAAAAATAAGAGAGAAATCAACCAATACAGACTCTATATTGAAATAATAAAGTAAAAATATAAAGCAGACAAGTAAAATATGTATATTATTTTTTAACTGTGAAAATGTTATACTTTATACACAGACAGTTTGTTACCCTTTGAATGAGGGATTTTGCAGGTTATTCTTCAGTTCTTTGTCAATTTGTTCTGTTTTACATTTTTGAGTCAATCTGCTGTTTCATGTGTTGGGTTGGATTTGTTTTAGGATTCACAATCAATCATTCTGCAGTTCTGTTTGACTAATTGGTGATTAGGTGATAATCTTTTACATTTATTATTATTATGATTATTATTATTATTGTTGTTTTAATATGTTAATACTTCTTCATGGTTTGTGGATTCTTACTTTATCGAACTTTTCCCTTTCTATGGGCAGGAGATTTCAGTTTCATCTGTTTTTACACTATTAACTTTGTGTGTTATAAGTGCCATTGAGTCAGCGATGAGCCATGGTGACCTCTGCATAGTTATCCAAACCAACCAGAAATGTTCATGCCAGTAATATAGTAAAAGTGGACTGCCAGACCTTTCTTCCAGCTGACGCCCACCAGCAGCCAAAGCATGTTGCTATAGCTGAGTCACTGACAGCACCAAGATGCTAACAGCATTTACTTTTGTTTTTATTACTTTTCAGGCATAAGTAACATAGCTGGCACTGACATGTTCAGAATCAGCCTTATGCCTCTTAATAACTATGCTGGTGAGTGATCGAGTTGCTCCAGTGGAGAATCCCTGTATTTCAAAGTTGCAAGATAAGAATCCTCATAGCTGCTGATACTGCTCTGTCTCATGAAATTCTTCAATGTTTTGAGAGTTCTGTCCACTTGTCCATTAGATTAGACAAGAAATTATGTGCCTGAACTCTTATTGAGCACCAGTCATCTGAATTCCTTACTTTTGTATTGTGTTCTCTTATCAGATATGCAGAGTGACCACTGTAAGGAATATGGACTTTAGTCTACTATTCACATTTCCCTTTTTGTGTTGGTCAGTTTGGTTATTTTGAAGCATGTGATAAAGCAGACCTATATATATATATTTTTTTAAATGAAACAAATATAGTGCCATTTTGCTCTATGTTCATGCTTATACTTTATGCTAAATATTTCTTCCTTTGGAGTGTTTTGGCTTGTACTGGGCAACATGGATATGCAATTTCCTAATGTCTCTTTGGCCAACTTGGTAGATATGGGCATCCTAAAGAAATGTGGCAATTATCTCACATTCTGAGACAACCAGTTAATCATTAATGAAAATAACATTGTATGTGAGAGATGTAAACCCACAACTTCCTTGAAGGCAAAAATCTTGCATACAAACAAGGTTGTCAGGTATACTCAGTACATCCCTCACACATACCACACCCTCACAACACAGACAGATTGTCTTATGCTGAGGTGCTTAAAAGTAACTTCCCCAGATCCCAAAAAACCTCCAAAGCTGTGTAATGGTAACACTGTCCTTAAAATATGCACTGAAAGTAACAGCAAAGATCTCATATAAGCCCCCAACAGCAAAGCCCATAAGGCAGGCATATACATTAGGTAATACTCTTATCACTAGGGACTCCATCACTCACCAGGTTAGACAAGGATAAGATAAAGGTTAATTACCTACCTGGAGCCAGGCTCCACAATATCATGGATCAGTCATTGTACCGTAGGTACTAATATGATTCTGTTTCAGCCCATGTGGGTGTAAATGACCTGTGTTGGACTTCACTAGACTCTATGAAAAAAAAAACATGCTGGAGCTCTCAGAATATGCATCGCAGATAGGTACTAATCTTACATTGAGCAGAATTCTATCTTCACCATGGATGATGCCACAATAAGAAGTTAAAATGATTGATTTTAATAATTGGCTCAGTTTTTGATGTCATTCCTGGGGTACCAATATCTGTCAACAAGGGAGGACATGGCCAACAGATCATGTCGCTTTGCCAAGGATGGTCTGAAGCTGTCTGCCATAGGCTTTCAGATATCAGATCAAACTTTATCCACCCCCTTTCAGTCTTTTGTAGGCAATATCAAAAAGTCAAAACTACCAACATACCGAAAATATCTTCAAGCAAGCTTAAGGTGTTACTGTTCAATGTTAGGAGCCCAAGCAAAGAAACATCACACTCTTCAAACCCTCTTCTCTCTGGAGAATGCAGACATCTGTGCAGTGACTGAGACTTGGTTTAAAGCCATAGTAATTACTCTGGCAGGGTAAGAGAAGAGTGTCTTCCACACATTTAGACCAATAGCAACCAAGAGTCAAAGGTGGAGGATCTACGTTAGCAACGAACATACCTCCCAGGTTGGTTAAACAGGATGATACCATAGAGCTCATCAATGTGCAGGTCACCATAGATAAAGTCCATAACCATATCATGGCTAGCTACAGATCACCATCTCTGCTCCTAGAGTCTCATGACTCTTACCTGAACTTACTAGAGGTGTTCACTATCCAACCAAACACCGTATTCATATGTGACTTTAACTGCCCCTCTATAAACTGGGAAGCTTCCACTGCCTCAAACCCACAAGCACAATACTTCCTGGGCTTTATTAACACAAACACCCTGGAACAGGTACTGCACGCTCCAACCAGAGGATCAAACATACTGGTTTTGGTACTCACCAACATGCAAGAGTGTTGTACCCTTCCTTGTGTCACATCCTCACTAGTAAGATCTGATCACAAAGCTGTCTCCTTTGAAGTAAAAATCAACCTAGAAAACACAACAAAACCAGTAACAGTTAGGAACTATTCTAAGGAGAACTACATGCTATTAAATGATGATTTGTCAAAGTTTTAGGCTCCCTCTACCCCAGGACCACAGCTACCTATGCAGAATTATTCACAGAGTCCCCATATAAACTGTAAATGGCTGCATAGAGGCTGCTGTGCCTATCAGAAGTGAACCCAAAGCAAACACTAAAAACAAACCCCACTGATGGAGTCCTCACCTAAGAAGGGTGTATAATAAAAGCAAAAACTCATGGCCAAAATCAGGAAGAGCAACTCCCTTCAAGGCAAGTGCTCTGTTATACAACTGAGCAAGAAAGTAAAATATTTTTTTTAAACAGCTTTATTGAATTATCACTTGTGACACAGGCAAACTTATATTTATATAAAAGTAATCAAAACTACATTAACAAGTTCACATTTATAAACATTACAATTCACTTCTATTGTTATAACATAAGCAGTGCAGCATTACATAAATTATTCAAGTCCTGCCTTCTTTTAAACCTCATTCCTCCCCTGTATATATTGTTCCCACAATTCCCATTTTTTCCATGTAATTTTCTCTTACTCCTTTCTAAAGTTCCCACTTCCAGTTCTTTATCTCTTGTTACTATATTCACTACTTCTAGTACAGTTTGGTTTAGACTTTGATTTCCATTTTCTAGTAACTGCTTTTTTGGCAGCCACCATAAATAGACTCAGCAAGGCTTTACTCTGTCTAGGCAATTCAGATTCTATATCATAGCTCAGAAAAATCATTTTCCTAGTTACACCAATTTGCACACCCAATATCTCCAACAGAGTAGCCTGCAGAGAATCTTTAAAGTCTGATAACTCATTACACTCCACTATTTCTTCCCCATCACACCTTCAACATTTGCTGTCTACCGGAGCAAAAATTCTTTGGAGTCTGCTTGGGGTATAAAAATATCTATGTAAACATTTTCAAGCAAAAATCCTAAATCTTCTAGATTTTGTTGTGTATTTGGGAGACATACATCTAGCCCCCATTGTTTCTTGGTGAATTGCATGTCCAGTCTCTCTTCCTAATCCTTTCTGACCTCCTCTGACTGATTCTTATAGTTGCTGACCTTCTAACAGCAGTTGGAAGAAAACGCTTCCCTCCTTTGTTAAAATACAGCCTTACTGGGGGATCCGTGTATACTTGTTATCAGTATTCTTTTGGAATGAGTCTTATAGTTATCATGCAATATTTTATATGCTGTACTAATTATTCCTTTTTTAGTGGCAGCTTTTGTTCTAGATTCTTCCAAAAACTCTACCAGTGCTGGTCTTTCATTTAGCACCCCCTATTTCTTTCTCTTTGCGTGCAGTCCAAATAAATTCTTGGCATCTTCCCATTCTGTTATCTTTCACTGTCTAGTTATTTGCTCCCAATACCTTGGCTCCTTTCCAGTTTTCTCCAATATATTCCAGCCCACTCTTGCTTATGTTCTGCATCCCTAATTGCAGTCATCCCTATCTGCAGAATCTCCTTCCTCCATTGCCACGTTGGCTTGGTTCTTGGAATACTTTCTGCTGCAAAAAAAAAAAAAATAAGTGATTTCATTAAGTCCAGCAAGGCCAACTGTGAGGGCAGGATAGCCTTGCGGGCTAAAACAATCCCATGGCCTTCTTCAGCTATGTCCTGAACCTTAAATCTAACACATGGTAGTGTGCTGAACTGGTGGTGATCAGTTCCACCTTCACCAGTCAGGGCGAAATAGCACATCTACTGGCAGATAATATCAGCTTAAACTTCACCCCCAGCTCCTTCAGGTGAAATCCCTTCCAACATACTTCCTCAGACTATTAGCAAGGACCAGATGCTGGCAGCACTTGCTAAAGCCAAGAACACTATCACTGTGGGTCCAAACAGCAACCCTGGTTGCCTCCTAAACATTCTAAAACATGACTTATCAGGACCACTTGAGGCATTCTTCAACTACAGCCTCAAAACAGGCTATGTTCCAAGTGACTGGAGGACCACAACAGTTATTCTTCTCCACAACTGACCCAGGGAACTACAGACCCATCAGTGTAATGAGCCTAATATGCAAAGCCATGGATGAAGTATCATGGAAATGATAAACAAGGACATTAGCAACATACAGACACTGGAGTCATCCAAATTTAGCTTTGTTAAGAGACGGTTGTGCCTATTTAACCTGGTAGACATGTTTGAGAGAGTCATCAAGGCAATAGATGAGGGTCAAACAGTGCATACTGCATATCTTGACCTGGTCAAGGCATTTGACAGAATACCCCACTCAAGCATTATTGACAAGCTTTCTGAGCAAGGCATAAATTCACGCATAACTCACTGGATTGCTGTCTGGATCACAGATGGGACCCAAGAAGTCAGGATTGGCAAGATCACCTCCACCAAGAGACAGGTCACCAGTGGAATACCCAAGGGCTCTGTGCTGGGCCTGTTTCTGTTTAGCATCTACTTCTCAGAAGTAAAGGCTAACTAACATTCAAGACCTCTGGCTCTCCAAGTTCACAGATGACCAGATTTTAAGCTATTCTACATTTCCCCAGATGACATTATCTTACAAGTAGGTTTAAGACAGCCAATAACATAGACAAAAGACTGTTGCCAAAGCCATGGGGTAAACTCAATGCAAAAAATACTTTATTATGCCCTTTGGGACACTATCAGCCCAAGTTAATTAGTCCATCAATAAAGCATCCCCTAAAAGTTGATCCCAGTAGTAAGGGATCTGGGAACATATGCAAATAGCAATCTGGCCTTTGACAAACATATAGCTAATATAGTAAGAAAATCATTCTATGTTGCCCAACCTATAGGTTTGAGTATGACATCCAAGTCCAAGGAAGTTATATTACCACTCTACTCACCCTTATGAGACTTGTCATTGAATACAGTGTCCCCTTTGGCATATATTTTACCAGACACTTGCAGCAGCAGCTGGAATGCCCACAAAGATTTCTCACCAGGAGAATTCAGGGTATGATTACCCTGTCCTACACTGATCACCTAAAGGAAATATCCCTGTATTCAGTCTCCTACAGGCTTCTGAGAGGAGATCTTTTCCTGGCTTACAAGGCTTTCTCAGACTAGCCCTGATGAATCAATTGCACATGCACAAAATTAATGGCACCAGAAATAATAGATCCAGAAATCTAAATTTCACTTGTGACATAAACCGAGCATACTGGAGAGAAAGATGCATTGCAAAGGCTCTCCATGGTATGGAACAGGATCCTTATCCATGTAAAACAAAGTTCATCCCTTACCGTCTTTAAATGAAACCCAGCTGGATGGAAAATAGAAAAATTTAACCCCAGTCTGTCCCTAGGTCCCTTGTGGACAGATGCCGTCAATAGGAAAAGTATTATGCTAACTAACACCCCCCTTAATTACCTCCCTGCTTACATACCTGCCCATATAGACACCCATGATGCTTCAGATCCAAATAGGTTTGGGGTGTGCGGCTAGGTTTGTAAGGGCCATAATGGTTTTAATCTAGTAATAACGTATGAACCTACGAAAAGTTAAAGGAAGTTAAAAAAATAAAGAGTTTTTAAAATATGAAGCAAAACCTGTGCTGTCACTCATTTGAGTCTCAATAACAGCATGTATGTCTTCAAATTTGACTTTAAGACTGAGTTTGTAGTTTCCTTAATATTATGAACAAGCCACTTTGTGGAACTGTAATCTTCCCTAAATTCAACACTAATAAAGTAGTTGTCAAGCAAGTAGCACCTAGTTCCCATAAAATCTCAATAAGATTTTCTTTCTATCTTAAGTAACGTGATTAATAATATTTGTTTTCTTGCATTAACATGTTGTCAGTCACAGAGTAAGTAAGTTAAGGTTTCCTTAAGAGATTTGGTGATCATACGTTTCTGAGTCATATGACCTGGGAATTAGGTGTTTAGTGTATAGTAAAACATTGAACTAATAGCTTCTCATGTTTGTCTGTTTGTGCCCCTTTATGCTGCTCTGAACTTTACTACTTTTGGCATGTTGTCATGTCTTCAGCACAGATCTGACATAGTGTTAGATAAGTAACCTTTTTTGAGGGGGATTGAAATGCTGTATAGTCTGATTTGGCTCCTGGGTTGGTCCATTTCTGCTGCAGCTGCATAGGTCCTAGTCAAAAGTTTGTAGTGTGTGTGTTACATAAATTGAAACAGTTTGTTTTCATAGGTTCATAGGTAGGTACTAGGCTATCAGCCCAAGGGCCTAAGTAAGCCTAGCCAACAAGGTTCCCCGGCTTGCGCCACCCAAGAAAGTTATTTTCCTGTGCCCTTGTCGAGCAGAGCCACAGAATATCCAATAATCTTAAATCAAGCAACTTCTTTTGCTACTGCCTGTATACTGGGCAGGCATATTTTGAGGTAATAACTCGCAATACTCAGAAAATACAACCAAGAATGTCTGAAATAAAATCATTATGATAGTTTATTGGATTTTCAGAAACAGCACTGGTACCGCAAAACTTTTCAGTGGTACTAAAAATATAAAATCACATCATATGCCATTCACTCAGTGTCACCAAGTGTCTAACTCCAAAAAATGCATAGATAAGAATTTTTATAATGGAATGGGTCACTGAAAAATATTCCACTTCCTTAATCTAATTCTTCTATAATTATTTTCACTGAAAAAAAAAAATTCTTTTGCAGTAATGACTTTGTGTCATATTTTGCACAGGCACAGTAATGCAGCCAGAAAATTTCACTTTACATTCATAATCTCATACTGGTACTTCTGCAGTGGTGCACCGGTAGCGTTGTTGCCTCACAGCAAGATTCACTACAGTTTTCCTAAAACATGCTTTCAGAAAATTATTTCTTTGTCACACTTCCCTGAATCACCAGTGTATCTGCACTTTATTCCTTCAATTTTTGTCTCAAGATGATGACAACACAACTACCATCAACTCTGACATTGCAAGGAAACTTTTATTAGAACTGGATATCCTGGATTCAATGTTTTGGGGTATATATCACGGGTCTATATCATATGAATGAATTGCGCGAATTGTGAATGCTCATAATATCGAATGTACTGGACCTCAAAGTGCTTTTTCTGAGATCGCGGTACAGTGAAGAATGGGATATTTGCCCTTTCCTCACTGTAGTGTGATCTCGAAGTTGGAATATGTATTTAGCGAGGGTGTGTGTGTGTGGGGCGCAGCCCTCCACAATAGGAAGTTCGAGGTCTGGTACGTTCGATATTATGAGCGTTTGCAATTTGTGCAATTCTCTCATATGATATAGACCCTATATCACTAATATTAACCTTGAGAACAAATAATAAAAAAGCTGGTGTGCTATGTTTCTTCAAGTTCCAGCGAGAAAGTCATCAAGGTACTTAACAATTTCACATTTAAAGGAGATGAGAAAGGCAAAAGTGTTGTGTTAAAACATAAATTCCTGCTAGATTGTGTTTGTATGAAGAAGAAACCATATGTAAGACATTTATTTTGTACCAGAAATGAAGGGGGTTAAAAGACTATAGATGCATATGTCACTGGTGCCTTCAGTGAAGGTTGGGCACCAGGCTGGCAACTCGACACTGTAAAAACTCCACTGCCAATCGGTCTGCGGACCGGTGATCCGCTGTGGCAACCCCTAACCGGGAAAAGCTGAAAGACAAAGAAAATGCATATATCACTGATTTGAAGCATAGATCACAAAACTGTAAATTTGGGGAATTGGCTGAATCACTGATAAGAGATTTAATAGTCCGTGTATTTAGAAATGATCAACTAAGGGCAGATTATTTTGAGAAGATGAACTAACATTGGAAAAAGCCATTGATGTGGGCTGTGCTAGTGAACACATCGCAACTTAAAATGATTACCAAAGAGCTTGAAGAGTATTTGAAAATTATGTGAAAATGAACCCTAGAGATGTTAAAAATAAAGAAAAATGAAATGCTGGTGACTGCATGCTAACCAAGATGGTGCGTGACAACAAATAATTATAAAAAAATGGAAAAGTGCACTAGAGAGATATTTACAACAAATCTATAGACTCTGAGGTAATCATTTTGTCAGAGTGTGTTTGAAATAAAAATGGTACAGAAGCAAACTATTAGTGGTGTTAAACTAAATCAGCAAACACCTGAAATGTTTTGGACATATTTGAAGTACATTGAGTGAATCCAGTACGTAGAAAACACAATGACAATGCATTCAGTGATGAAATGAGTGACTGTATGCATAGTCTTCAAGCTGTGAATGAGGACAAGGACTGAACTTTGACCCAAACAGGTGCTGATTAAAGACCTAGTAGTTTTGGTGCTGATT
This sequence comes from Protopterus annectens, assembly GCF_019279795.1. NCBI lineage: Eukaryota > Metazoa > Chordata > Ceratodontiformes > Protopteridae > Protopterus > Protopterus annectens. The sequence goes on along the minus strand of NC_056741.1, from coordinate 1,442,736,392 downwards.
AAAGACCTAGTAGTTTTGTTTGAACTACACACTGCTGGATGCAGAATTCCATCTCATGGCCAAATCTGCTTGTGCTGCATATAAACTACAAACTCTATACATCACTCTGCATTTGCCTTGGTGTCTTATTCCTTGGCCCTGCTAAAGTTATTGGAAAAGGGCTACTTGAATTATGTCTACAAAAAAAGAGTGCATACTATTGTTTCATACTGTTCATTTGCAGACTCAGCTAAAATAACTAAATGTTTTGGGCAGATGTACTTTTTTGACTTGGGCTTGATAAGGAGGATACAATTCTTATGAAAAATGAAATGTCTTCTACTGGATAAAATTATAACGTTGTAGTACACAGGTGGCGTGTGCAGTGTAGTGATAGTGATGACATGCAGAAACAAGTTGTGGTAAAGGCACGCTGTGAAAATTGTGTAAGGTACCTCAGGACATTGAGCTGCTGTCTGGCTCAGATGTTTGATTGTAATGCAGTGCAGGTACAGTTCAAGGATGTATGCCACGTGCAAAGGTTAAGGAAATTAATTATACTGGAACATAGTCATAGTAACAAAGAAATGCAATAAAAGTGAGTGTGATTTAGCAGTTTATAAAAGTAGAGAAGCAAAATGCACTTATGTAGAGAATGTACCATAGAATATAGATTATAATCAGAAAAGACGGATCTGAGAGCTGCAAACCATATAATGATATCTCACCTGAAACAGTTTCTGTTTACCAAACCCCATTTAGGGTGTGTTGCCCTGACAGCTAAAACTGAGCAGGAATTAAAGCATATGTTCCCATAGTGAGCAATATCAAGAACCAACAGCATGTGCTAATAGTATAGTACCAATAATAATAATTAATACTACAGCAAAGTAGGACAAGATTGTAATTTGAATTAATTCAAAATATTATAATAAATGGTGCAATAAGATGCATTATCAACTTCAAAATATAGAAGAAATGATAACAGCTATGGTTAATGTCACATTCTCTGCAGTTCTGTGTAGAAGATGGGGTTTGGCAGATCAAGGTGCATAAATCCATTTCCTAACGATGCACACTTGGGTACATGCAATTTTTTATGACTAGTTGTTGGAGACTTTCCATCACTGGAATTGTTTCAGGAAGTTGAAACAAACATGATTGGGTGGGTAGAATAAATGCCTAACATCACTGATGTCATTCTGGTTTGGAACACAGGAAAGCTGGAATATGACAAATAACTAATTAATTTATTGGAGAGAGTGCATCACAGGACATGAAACTCAGCAAAATCTGATAACAAACAGATGTTACTTCTGTGAAATATGTGGACTGTATGTTAACTTATAATGGTCTATAGTCAGATGCTGACAAAATTAACACGATTTTGAATACCTGAAAACCTACTAACAAATTATCTCTGCTGTGATTCTTGGAGTATGGTACTTTATCTTTCAAAGTTTATTCCACACCTGTCAGAGATTACTATATCACTGATATACAGGATTGAGAGGGTCAGTGATCATAACCACTGTATTATGTGGTTGAGGTGTGGATGCCAAGAAATTCACCTCAGCCTACCCCCCAGTAGCATATAGATCTCTCAGTTATGAAATCTGAACATAAATATGAAAATATGAATAAAAAGTGGAGAACGGTGATTAATTTCTCTACTGAGGACATTTTTGATTAAACATCTTAATGGCATTTTGTAAATAACTCCTTGATCTTTCAAATACTGCATATTATTAGCTGGTAAGTCACTTAGTTAAAAAAGACAGATCCAAAAAAGTCTGGATGTCATAAGGAGCTATGGGTGTTAACTGGAACAGTACAAAAAAAGGTGCCATGGGCTGGAATGAGTTTACCCACATCTGAAAAATATGTATATTATCAATCACATGAACTCACAATACAGGCTCTGTATACATATATTGAAACATAAAAACTAAAACTGAGAGATATAAAACAATGCTGTGTAATGGGTGGAAATGGCTCCATGGTCATAAAACTACTTGAAAAATGACTAAAATATTTAAAAGATGAATGCATATCTAGATTTTCTTTTCTTTTCAATTTAATTTATTATTTTTTGTTACATGAGTTAATTGCTCTGAGATTATTTTCAGTCATGACCAGATAACAAGGCTACTCTAAACTTTCCATTTAACTAGAATTTTTGGTAGCTGTTAGAAATCTGGATAGTAGGTACCGTGAGTAAATGACCTCGTATATGGGGTGAACATACATAACTCCAAACAGTGTCTTGAACTGGGGGATAGAACTGCGTGCAGTAATATTGGGAGAATATGCTTCTTTATGAGATACATTTTAAAATGTACATTGTTTGCTAGTTAACAAATCATGTGTGACACAATAATATACATATATGTCCAAAACCTTTCCTTTACATTATGCATTTTTCAAAATTTGCAGTAGAATACACATCATATGTATACATCTCAAGCTATGAGTAGTAACAAGAAAGTACAGTAAATAAGGCTCGATTATTTTACTTCATTTCTGAGTGTCTGGATTTACTTTAGCACAGTATTTCTCTGATTATGGGTGTTTATTCCAATGCTTTCCACCTTGATTTTTGGGGGATCTAAGGCTAAGTTATACATTACTGATGTGCATTAAAGATAACAGTTGCACAGTTTAACCTGGAACATTAAAGTAGTGACATTTCTAGATTTCCATCAAATCTTTGTTTTTTTTTCTAAACATGGTATACTTAGCAATATTTTGAATAACTACCTAACTTTGTGTTAGAGTGGTCTAGCTGGTTGATAAACATTTGCACAAGTTTTTTTTTTCTTGTAATAATAAAGGGAGTTCTATGTTGTAGGGCTCCATCATGATTTTGCCATGAATATTCATGGATTGTTTTCTTCTTAATGTTTTACCATGGTGCACTAGACTTTATTTAGGAACTCTAAATTCTAAAAAGCAAAATAACATTTATTTAAGCTAAATATAAAACTCTTATGCCTGACAAAACTGTCAGTTTGGTCCAGTTAGAAGTTTATACATTGTCAATCAGTCACATTTCTTATTATATATGTTAAACAATATTGCACACTCTTTTTTGAAGGGTACTGTTACTTACTGTGAACTACTCATCATAAACATTGCACTAACTAAAAAGTTTATTTTTCACTATGCTTTGACATTATATTAGTGTAGAGGTATAGATAGGTTTTAGATTCTTAATATTTCCATAAGTCTTTAAAACTATGGAATAATTAATGTATTCTGCTTGGGGTCATTAGCAAGCAAAAGCTATTTCTATAAATCTACAAGCTATTTCATGCCCTCTAATAGTGTAATTAACCACTGTACAAAGGAAGGTTATGTGAAAGTTGCATTCACATCTCGGAACTGAAACAAAATTTCGAAAAAACTGAGAATAATATTGCAGATGAGATGCCGACATTTTTAATAATAATAATCTGCGTTAAGCCACAGACAGACCTTATGAAACCCTATCAGCTTAAACCTCCTCCATACCGCTTAGTCAAATTTCCAGGTTTTGATGGCACAGTGTATCAGTACTTCTGTTTCTATTCATTTATTTTTGTACATATATCTTGGAGAACAAAAGATACAGAAACGATTCTTCCTATGATACTTTTGCAGTTGATCACACAAAACATTTAACTTTTTTGTTGAATGATACCTTGTTGCCTCTTAACCCTGAGGAAAAACTCTGCAAGAATTGTTCCCATGGCAAATTAAAAGGAAAAAAAAAAATGTCAGGGCATTTGACAAAATAAATGGAAGAAAATTAATACAACATCTCCACATCCTTGCCACGTAAGACTGAGCTCATTGCTGGATTGGAAAGAGAAAGGGTGGGAAGTTGGCATAATGGTTAAGGTGTTTACCTTACAGACACAAGATGCAGGGTTTGATTCTCACTTGGGGTATTTGGCTAGGCTTAAAATGGCCCACAAGGGCACTTAGCCTAGTACTAATCTATGAACCTAAGATAGGCTCTTTAAGAAGTATGACAATATTGCTATTTATGAAGGTATTAACATTTTAGAAGGAATGATATGGATGGACTCAAAAATATATAGCAGGGATGATTAACACCGTCTTATACCAATAGTGGTATTAAAGCTGGCAAATTAATAATCTGCTATATTTTCTACGGAACAATAGCATAATAATATAAATACAAATAAGTAATTTTTCATTCATGATGGTCTGAATACAGGGTTCCACTGTAGCAGGGTCCCACCACAAGAGTCCCACTGATGCATGATTTCTTTCTGTCAGTGCTCTTACATTTACCATTTAGATGGCAGATGAATCCAAGACATCATGCACAGATCCCCACGTTGAGACATCCAACTGAAGTCTGATTTCATTTGTAGGGATGCCCTTATGTTTACCTGAAGGAGGTAAAAAGACCTGTAGGTTCCTCTGTAATAGGTATGGATGTAATTGGGCCACTTTCAAAGACCAGAAAGGTCCAGCAGTGCTTGTCATTTGAGACAGTGTCATGTTTTCCAGTGGTGTAGCTTAATGGCAAGAAATGGTACATTTGAGCTGAGTTAGTTATTTAGGCACTTTGGGATCCCATATATAACAAAATTCTGTACTTCCTTATTATAGCAGCCCCCACGATATACTCATGTAAAGAGTAAACAGGGTGATTAATTACCAGATTTGGTCACCGTTCTCTTTTGAAGAATTTTTGTTCAGTATTTTCAGTTGCTGAGTACAGTAACTAATTTTAAACTGCAACTTCAGTTTGTTACTCGGTACAGCTAAAATATTGCAGGTAGGGTGTGGGTTCACATTATCCCTTTCATGATGTTTGCCCTTTCTGATCAGTTCTGCAGCCATGGTGTTTACTGTATTATCATCGTATAAGTACTTGTATAACTGTAGTAAATGTCGCATTTAAGGCAGGGTATTCTTACTTAATCTTGTGATTGAAGGTATTCTTACTTAATATCATCATGATTGTGAAGATGTTTGTTAAAAGCAATTAAATAAAACTGGAAAATAACACCACATCAGTAGCTAAAGTCTTCCCACAGCTAAAAGCAGAAATCCAAAAAACGAAGCAAGGGAATCCAACGCCAATCTTTAATAAAACAAACAACATGCAAAGCTTTCGAGCAGCCTTTTAATTGTGCATTGACAAAGAGCCTTGCTTAAAAGCTTTACGTGTTGTTTGTTTTATTAAAGATTGGTGTTGGATTCCCTTGCTTCATTTTTGCAATTAAATAAAACTCTTTCACAACAATCAGCTTTTCCCTTGTTTAACATTTATTGAATGAATTCTTTCAAAAGTGAAATAAAACTAATCTGCAGAACTATATGCATAACCAGTTAGGAAAAATCTCAACATAATCAGGGACTTATAAAATATTAGCACTATTAACTTGAAACGTTGACAGAGTAAGAGAATATGAACTAATATGCATTTATAACGTAACTATATTGCGGGGCCGCTACAATAAGGAAGTATCCAAAATTAATCCCTGTCCACATTCAAGTACAACTTGGATCTATGGATGGGAAACAAAAAAATTACCCCAAGATTGCCCTTCACTTTTAATGGGCAGAGGCAGTTCCAAAATTATTTATCCCCTTAAGTTATCTATGGTATAATTCCAGTTATTATCATTAGGGGTAATATATACAATAATTAACCATGGGATGAGTATGGTTAACCTCTAAATAAATGGCTAGGTTAATTTGAGCACAAAAAGGGAAAATGGCTTGGCTTAAAATGGCCAGCAAGAGCCTATTACTTGCCTATGAACAAAATGGCCTAATGGTTAAGGTGTTTGTCTTGCAAACACAAGGTACAGGGTTTGAGTCTCACAAGGGACAATTGGGTAGGCTTAAAATGGCCAGCAAGAGCCTACTACTTGCCTATGAACAAAATCACTAACCAAAGATCACATCTGATTGCTAAGACCTAGGAGGAACTAAACCAAATGTTAAACATTCAGGCTTTCAGAACATTCCTTACTTTCTTAGAACATTACTTACCTTCCTAGAACATTCCTTACATTCTTTATTCCAATAACATTTACAGAAGGATTCCATCACACATTGAAACTTGCATTAATGAACTTTGCAGCAAAGAAGAATTCAGAATGGATGATCTTTTATGAAATATGTTGTTTGTCCATTGGGAAACCCTCCAAAAATGTAAAGAATTCAATCAATTTCACTGTGTTTGTCAGAAACCCAATGAGACTTATTTTTATTTTCAAATGCTATTCTTAGTTGCTTGGGGTGTAGACTGTTAGGGCCAGCCACCATGAACATCAGACCCCAATGTAGAGGCATTTGTTGCAGTTCACATTTGGTAGTGTCCTGGATATACCCATTTACTGGGTCATCTCATCCTGTAGACAGGGAGACTTTCTCTGCTATCTTATGTCTCACACAGTCAGGGAGAAGAGAGGCTATGTCATACTGTAGCTGGGCTGCATCTGAATCCCCTGACATTCTAAGTTACATGAGCATGCATACAGGGGTGCAATGGGACATTATAGGAGAAGAGTACGCTGCATGCATATAGGGGTGCAGTGGGGCATTACAGGGGAAGAGTACCCTGCATGCATAAAGAGGTGCAGTGGGGTATTACAGGAGAAGAGTACCCTACCTAAGAGTGATGCACATATGTTGGGATTCCATACACATGCTACCAGCTTTATGCTGGTTTCCCTCTGTCTCCACTAAAGCACATATCTAGCCATATCTCCCAATGGTTCCCCTGAATTTTGTCGAGTTCCACTTCTTCAACAAATGCAGGGGGTGCGGTTTAATATTAATGGTACAGATAGCTGAACAGTGGAAATGTCGATGGTGTGTAATGTCGATATAGATTAATGAGGCTGGGAGGGTATATACGTGTGTGTTTGTGTGTGTGTGTGTGTGTGTGTGTGTGTGTGTGTGTGTGTGTGTGTGTATGTAAGTGGGTTAGGGTTAGTGTCAGGGATGACTGAAGGATAGGTATTGTACGTTTGTGTGTGAGTTTATGTATTTTAAAGTTAGGGTTGGGGTTAGATTAGGGGATAGATAAACTGTTTGTGTGTGTTTGTGAATGTTTGTGTCTCTGTGTGTGCATCATATGTAGTGGCAGTGTTATGGGAATTTTTTTATGAAGGTAGAATATAGGGTTAGGGTTGAAGGATGGGGCAGCATTATGGCTAGAATTATCACCCTTTACAAAGATGGTGGGGGGTACAGCATGGTTATTAAAGAATATCTTAGTTTACATATTATTTCATCTAATGACTCCATCTATCCCTGAAGCCTGGTTGTTGCTACTACTCACTGACATTCAATTTACTTGGTTGTATCATGCTTTGGGAGTGCAGAATAGTTGAACATTTCCTGACCTGCCTCTGGCAAGTGTCATCAACCATGACCCGTTCTGCTAAATGTTCAACTCATCTTCAAAATTTCACTTCCAGTTAGATTATAGAGTATATGGACTTTTTTGAGTCATAAAAAATTGTGTTCTCTGTTGCTGTCTCATATTGAAAGGGTTTGTCACACATTAACTGTTAAGAATTTTTTAACAAATACCCTGGGCAAGGAAACTTATCTTTTTAATAATAAACAAGGCTTCTAACGATGATATATCAAGGCTCATGACTCACGAATCTGGTATTTTAATCGATAGGTCTGTTATTTCAACAAAATTAAAGCTGGTAAAGAAACTTGAAGAAGTCATCCTGAAGTACTACACTGTTTCTGAACAAAGATATAAAAGTACATTTTTTTGTTGTACTAAAGGAATTATAAAATGAATCCTGTGCGTCTGCCTTATAAAGAAGTTTGGCAACATTTCAGCTTTTTAGCAATTTGTGAACGGCCCAGATGCTTGCTTCATAATTTTTCTATGTTCCTCATAACATTTGTGGATTCCTAGCAAATCATTGAGGATTGAAATCAGTAATGGGAGACGTCTGAGTTTCAGATTTCTCATCTTTTATAAAAAGCACACCAATGCAAAACTTATTATTTAAGCAACCCATTTAAGTTTATAAGAACAGTATTTAAAATTCATTCCTGATTTTGGTCATTTGACCCCCCCATCATTATTTTTGGCTTTGTCCAGATTTCTTGATCTGAGAAGTTGAGAAGTATAGATGGTCTCTACTATAATAACAATGCACAGTGTATCTTACTAACACAAATATGTTTCATTATCACTTACCTCATAGTAGCCTCTAATCTCGGCCATACCTTTCCATTGATGGGATGGGAAGATTGAAGACTGTATCCCTGGCAAATATAGCTCCCTTAGGAAGTTCCTGTGCAACAAGGCAAAGCGCTGTGGCAACAGCTTCAGTTATTGAACTAGAACAACACTAAATTCGTTGTCTTATATTCCAAGATGGGACTGCAATTACTGAACATACCACTGATGATTGGTCAGCTCTGTTTGACTTGCATCTTCAGATATCAGTTTCTCACTGATTAGATTTACAAGCCCAGCCCTAACCAATGAGATGCAGAAACCGTATTACAAAACATGCGGTACAGTTGAGAACTATTGATTTGCAAAACATTTTTAAAATTTTAAAATAAATAACTCAAAAAAAAGTTTTACAGTTGCAATGAAGTAAAAAAATGCATAGCTACTCTGGGCTGTTCACTGGTAACATGGGTTAATGTGATGTCTTGCCTATACTGTAGGAAAATATTTCATGCAAAGAAAAAAGTGTGTTAACTGCTCTCACTGCATTTCTAGAAAGTGGCTAGATAATGAAATTCTGTACAGTGAACACAGAGTATCCAGTCAGTACCCGTGTTCCCCAGGTTAACAACTGTAACCTGCAGTATATAATAAGAAGTCTAGTTTGGTGAATTATATAATTGCATTTCTGTCGGGGATTACAAAGAATCCTGGAAAAGCCTATTCAGAGTATAGCTGGCAGCGAGTCATGCTGATGTTGCAGAATGGGTGAGGAAAAGAAAACTGTGTCTGTCCCCAACAAAGCCAAGCTGGGTTCAGCCTGGGAAGAGGAACGTATTACCAATACACAGTTGAGAGGCGACGTTCCCGAAGGTGTGATTTACAGCAGCACCATGAGATCATTACCTATTTTAAAGTAAATAAACACTGATGTCATTTTTTTAAATTTAAATAAATTAATGTTAAGCTATTAGACCCCTCTTGATTAATCCTACAGTGTTACCTTGCAAGCCTAGGTAATATATAGGTCACCTCATTGTCATCAAACAACAAACATTGTTAAAGTGAAAATATTCTAAGCAGTTTCATAAACAGTAGCTGTGGTCAACTGCAGTGCAGTAGTGATAGTGGGATGATTAATGGCATGGATAAGGTTTTCCCCTATCCCCATTACTGTGAAATCTCAAACTTCTAATATGCATCCCAGGTGATGTGGGAGAGGTACAGACCCACACATCAGGGATACAGGGGAGCTAGACCCCACATGCTAGAAAACATTGTTCTTTTTTTTCCAACACGAGTCAAAGATGCTATTCTCTCTCTGTTGTAACTGACAGAACATCAGTCACTGGAAGTGCACCAATGAATTGCCTCACACTCATCTTCCACATGCCTGCATGTAAGGGAGTTCAGTTATACATCTCAGCTGAAAAGAAAACTCAGTGGGGACTGGTTGTAGGAGGCATGAGTAATTCTGTCTACTGTAGAAAGGTGGCAGCTGATCAATATACAATTGGCTAGTAATTTGGCAACTGCAGCTACACTGATATGCTCTAAGCAGATCTCTGATATCTATCTTAGAAGAATAAGTGCGTTTGTGTGTTGGCACCAGTCAATATTGTGCTGTATGAATTGTACCACTTTGTGCAAGGCACAGCAACTTTGGAGTTGTTATATTTTGCTCCACGTGGGGTGTAACAGCAGAGTCAGACTCCCCTGTGAAACTGAACATGATGGGGTTCATGTAGTCATCTGCAAACAAATAATTTACAGGTGATATTTGTTTTCCAGAGTAAAGATGTTTGATCATTTCAGTTTTTAGAGATGCAACGTTAGTGAAACACATCAGTGAATCTGTCACTGGTTAGTATTCCTGTAACTGTACAGTCATTGGTGTCCTTTTCATAGATAAGTATTTTATGATATTTGCATTTAAGCTCATCTGCAGTGCGTGTAGAACTGTATCTGAAATATCTAAACTATTTATTTTTACCTTATAAAAATATATAGAAAAGAGTATCTTTCTTGAACATGAACAACTAATTTCACCAAGTATATTTATTCTTATTTCATGCAACAGAACTAAAAACAAGCCAGTGACTTTTAGAAGCAATCTGTTTGATGTACAGTCTGATGTTATTTGTTGCTGATCCGATGCTTCTGCTAAAAATGAATTCACGTTCGTCCTTGTTCTCTTTTCTGTTCCACATCTGTGTGGACTGAAGGTGAAGGTTGTGGTTCAGACCTATGAGACTTTTCACACTAGCCATTTCTTTATCTGAGGACAAAAGAAGAGAGCTGTTATTTGTTCGCATCATGTTTTGCAACTGTAGCCTGATAGTCTTGTAATAAACTACACGACTTGAAGTTATTCACAACCACTGGTTATCTCACTGTAGTGTATTTTAACTTTCCATGTATGGCTAAGTGCAGAATTGCTATCTACACATAATTATGGCATCTGAGCACCTGTTTGTGTGAGATAAATGATACTAGTTAGACAGAGATAAACGCATCTCAACCAGGGTTATTTAGATTATTTAGAAAGCTGGTTTGGAGCACTGATGCACATGTATGCACTGGGTTGAATATTTATTTGCTTTCTATTAAAGTAACAATTTAACTATGCTGAAATCCTGTGATTTCAGTACTACTGCATTCTGGATATGATATAAACCTGCATCTAATGCAAGGAAGAACATCAGTGAAGAAACACAGGTGTTCGCTGTCTCACAGGGATGGAAATTATTCTCCCACTGTAGTTTATTGGTATAATTTACCTAGAATATGGTGGCCGACAATCTGTGCAGTTGATACAACTACTCAAAGAAATGCTGTTTTATGGGACAGGGATGCAGTGCATTGTGCAAGAATTATTAGAGACTTTGACTTATCATAATATGTATTCCCTTAAGTATGAATGAATGCTGTTATAATAATAATGAAATGTAATAATATTTAAATGGTATAAGTAAAGTATGCTATGCATGTGTACTTGGGCATAGAGAAAGACCAGGAAACGGTATGCCTTGACATTTGAATGCTGTTACAGGCTGAAGGAGAATGTGGTGCCTCTTTTTTGGAATGCTTAGGGAATGACCATTAACAGATTTACAACTAGTGGGAATTGGATAACTAAGGACCAGTTGTTTACAGTCATGGTGCAAGTGGCATATGATTACCTGAGGTACACTGGGAGAAGTATACCATTTTGAGTTGCACATGCGTGATCCTTTCATAATTAGTCTAATCTTGCATTTGATGATGGTAATTGCTGTGCTTGAGGGGAATTTCCTTTTCCTGGTGTATGTCAGCTTTGGAGTTGATTATAGTAAAGAGAGGTACAGAGGGATGCCTCCCAAAAGAAAGACATTCAAAGAATTTGTGAATATTTTGAATGCCGTTTCAATGTTTTTGTTGTTTAAGTACATTAATTATGTCATTATTTTCTGTCTGTCTGTCTGTCCCTGAAAGCTTTGCACTCAGGCTATATAAACTACCAGCAGTTAACCATCTACAGCTGAAAGAGAAAGGTGCCTCTACATCTGAAGCACTGCATCTCTCCTGAAAGTTCCTCAGTAAAAGTTTGCCTGGATGTATAAAGCATGTACCTATGCCAAATATTGAATTGGACTAGAAATAAAAGCTGCCATGGCAGTTACTGTGGTTAAAAATATGAAGTCAATAAAATGAAGACATACTGTTTTCATTTCTGCTAGCTCACTACATTGTAACTCTCCAGTGCATTTAAAATGATACACTAGACAAGGTGTATCTCATAGGAAATTCAAGGCAATTGAGCCTTGTATCCATTTACGCCTTACATCCTTAGACAGAACCTTCTCTGTCAAAGAGGGTCAGGCCACTTAAGCCAGGAGTGAATTTGTGAATACCCATCCAATGTATCACACTGCTTAACTTGCAGTCTTTAACATTTGTATAATTATCATTATTAACCTACTGTAACCTAGATTGTTTTGGAGCTTTTCTCCCCAGGACTCCATTGAAAACGGGTTCTTTTTGGCCTAATGGACTATCCTGGTAAACCAACTGCAAATAAATAAAATAAAATAAATATTCCAAATTTTTTTATTTATCATTTGTTAACTGGGAAAGTCCGACTTGGAACAAAGACAATTTTCAATGGAGGCCCGGGGAGAAATGCTCCAAATGCATGCCTTTGTAACATGGGAGGAAACTGGAGCACCCGGAGGAAACCCACACAAATGCAGGGAGGACATGCAGACTCCACACAGAAGGCACCCCAACCAAGAATGTGGGGAAGGCACTGTGTAATTAACCTGTCTCTTCACCTTTTTTATTTATCTGTTGGTGAAGATGTAGATTCCTTGTTTTGGTATTTGAGTGATTAATCAATTTGTGGGGTTACAAATGATCCAAGACTACTGCGTCCCTAAGGGCTCAGTAGGCAAGGCATAGATCTCCCATCAGGAGTTTGTAAGATACTAGATAAGGGAATAGTGGTTAAAGCTTTTCTGGTAGTTTAGTGGTTTAACCTAGTGATCTTTTCAGTTAGGAACATTTGGGATTGTCTGCTTGTTTGATATCTCTAGTGTCAACAATATAAAGGGGGCATTGTATTAAATAATTGGCCTAATTAATGCTTAATGAGACACTGATTTCCTTGTATCTCAAAGCTATCCCCTTAGAGATTAACTACACAGAGAAGAACTTCCTGACTACTGTTACATGATTATTTAAGGAGAAGTAATGATCAACCCAGGCTCCAAGGTCTAATATTTTCATTCTGGAGTGGTATATCGTCTATGTTATGTGCTGGAAGGAATGATAGTTTAACAAATCTGATTAACCAGAGGTCTTGGCTTGTATTCTGAAAGTTGGAAAAGTATATGAAAAACAAAAGGGGTCTCAGCACAGAGCCCTATGGAACACCACTGGTTTTTCTTCATACTCTATGAAGCATCTGCTTCCTCCACTGTATGGATTCAATCCTTTATCCAATTTTTATCCACCTTACTACTATGAAATCTATTTGTAATGCAGTAAGGTTACTAACTGTGCTGGGGTATAGTTTCAAAGGCTATAGCCAGGTCAAGGTATGTTGTGTGTATAGTATGGCCATTGTCAACAACTTGTGTTACTCTTAACCATCTTTATTAGTCAAGATCTACTTTGACAAAGCCAAACTGCTGCTAATCTAGCCTGATGAGGTTCTTAATTTCGCACATGATCAGATCGGTTATAATATGCTCCACAGTTTTGCATACAAAATTAGTAAGGCAGATGGGCCTGTAATTCCCAGGGTCAGTGGAGGAGCAGTAAACTTCAGGAACAAAACTTAAGTTAAACATTTGAAAGAGTGTCTCTACAAGGGCTGCCACACATATCAAGTTCCACAGAGGAAATACTTTTAGTCTTTAAGAGCACCTTTAGTTTAATAATCTTTAGTGATGATGAGGATCTGAGAGCTTTAGGGCTTAAGTGGCTGTTGCATAGATGTTTCTGGTGTGCAGTTGGCACTGACTTTATTAGGTATAACACTAGGAATATTCTTGAGGTTGGAACAGGTGGTGCCATCGTGAATACGTTCTAAGCAATGAAGGATTTGTGGTTGCCCTTAGATTCATATGCTAACATAAGTTTGTGGGCTTACTTAGTAGGCTAATAGTTTATTTTTAGGTTTTAGTTAATATTCTAATGCTCTCCTTGATTTGAGGAGCCTTACATTCACTTTATACGTTTAGGAGTTTTTTCTTTTATTGTAGAATTTATTTATTGGAGGACCAGAAGGGTGATTTGCTTATTTATTGGAGGACCAGAAGGGTGATTTGCTTTTAAACTCCCATTATATTTAGATCTGGTAGATACTCTCACTTTTATACAGTTATTTATGTGTGCACAGAACGTTTTGTTTTTTTTGCTGGACCTCCAGCTGAGGTGATGCCTGTAGCTATGCTGGGATAAATGAATCTTGAACCGTCATTATAGAATTTGATGAGATTTATATGTTTGAAATCCTTGACTTTAGGGATATTAGTATCTTTAGTTATAGAGGCTCTACTGGTGAAGATCACTAGTTGTGATGCAACTTAACAGGGAGAGGAGTTACTGTAGAATAGTGCATGAATATCTATTCACAACTAATGGGTCAAGAATATTATGCCCTCTAGTGGTTTTGTTAAACATTTGTTCTAGAGCACTTTTTTATGAAATGTAACAATATTTGGGTATATTGTACATTAGAGGTATAGGCGCTCCAGTTTATTGATGGACAGTTAAACTGTCCCAAAATAGTGGAGTTTCTGTTTATAGGGATCTCAAGTACATTTAGGAACCTTACATCAGGGATCCTGGAGGATATCTGGTAACAGGTTCAAGTACATCTAGGAACTTTACATCAGGGATCATGAAGGATATATGTTAACAGGTTCAAGTACATCTAGAAACCTTACATCAGGTATCATGGAGGATATCTGGTAACAGGTTCAAGTACATCTAGGAACCTTACATCAGGGATCATGGAGGATATCTGGCAACAGGTTCAAGTACATCTAGGAACTTTACATCAGGGATCATGGAGGATATCTGTTAACAGGTTCAAGTACATCTAGAAACCTTACATTAGGGATCATGGAGGATATCTGGTAACAGGTTCAAGTACATCTAGGAACTTTACATCAGGGATCCTGGAGGATATCTGGTAACAGGTTCAAGTACATCTAGAAACCTTACATCAGGGATCATGGAGGATATCTGGTAACAGGTTCAAGTACATCTAGGAACTTTACATCAGGGATCCTGGAGGATATCTGGTAACAGGTTCAAGTACATCTAGGAACTTTACATCAGGGATCATGGAGGATATCTGGTAACAGGTTCTAAGTCAATAGTTGGCTTTTATAGTGATTTGAAGCTCAGTAAGCTAGTTCTTCATCCTTGGGAATCTATCTAGAGGTGATATGGCTTCTAATGAATATGGAGATGCCACCAGAATTGTCATTTGTTCTGAAATCATGGCAAGTGCAAAACCTAGGTATGGAGGGAATGTGTTGTAAACATGTAAACCAAGTTTCAGTAGTTAGACAGACATGAATCCACTCCAAATGCAGGTGAGCCTTAAGGTCAGGAATTTTATTGTCGAGACTTCAGGCGCTGTGCCATTTTAATCTAATCCTGTTTTGAAATTCATATGTTAGATACACTAGGATTCCCATTAGCTGGACTCTGTCTAAAAAAGGCACACTGGGGGCAGGAAAAGCTTTAACCAGGATGTAGAAGCCCTTGAACAAGAGGGACAGGCCATCACTGACAAAGCAAGTAGGCATCTCATTTCATGCTGACACATACTGGATCCCACCGGAATGATAAAAGCTAATTGTTGAAGCCAGTTATCTTTTCTTTGGACCTAGTTATCATTCTTGGAGAAGGATGGATTCGGCTCAGGACCAGAGTCCTGCCTGTATTTGTGATATGCTTTGAGAATTCCAACATGTCTTTGGTTTTGCATGCCAAGTCACTCATTCCCACTTGGATCATCATCACGTCATAGTCATATCTGCCAGGTGAAAGGGCCTTAAGGGCCCTTGAGATATCGGAGATCCTGGCACCTGAAAGACAACTCGCTGTCAGCCTGTCTTTGTCCAGCTTAGTAAAAAGTGAATCCACCTGTCTGTCTGCAACCAGTCACTAAAATATTTATTTATAGAGTAGTCCAGTGTAATGGACCTGAGATGCTTTAAATCCGGGTAAGTATTTGTTGGAAGTATGCCAGTAGATGATGACATGTTAGATTTTCACTGAGACCTAGTCTTCAGGGTTCTAGGAGGTCTTGGAAATGACTGTTTACAGCCTCAGTGTAAGACATTTTAATGTTAATGGATGCACTGTTGTGGAGATGTGTGATGCCCTGTCTGTGGCTTTTGGTGAGAGTAAGGCCTCCATGTTGGTTGAATATTTGCATCTCTCACAAACACTGCCTTGGCAATGCTGCTAACAAGAAGAGGACAAGCAGACTGACCTTCCATATGAGTTCAGGGATTTGGAGGATTTGTTTTAAATGTACAGAGTACTATATTCAGGTACATGTGGTGGTGTTTGGACCTTACTGTAGATATACAACTAGCAACTATTGAATGTGCATAATACAGAGTAACTCCTAACTGTTAAAGGAAACATGGAGCAATTAAAGGCTAATTTTGCTGAAGTTGAGTGGCTATGGGGTGTTATTTACTACTACATGAATGTTGTACTCATTACAGCTCATTGCACAACTGTAGGCAGGTGTCAGTACTACAGATATTGTTAATGACACTAAACAGTAATGATTTGGAGAGGTTTGGCGGTATATAGAAAAATCAAGATGCCTGCATTTATATAGTACATAGTTAAATGTGGCTGCAGGATGAGCAGTATGTTATAACTGTGGGCAATTTATAACAAACATATAAACAACAAAGCTGGAAAGTATTCAAATGTGTACACTGGTCAGTAATGAAAATGACAGAATTCAAAGCTCTAGAGCAGTCAGAGGCCTAGAACTGGCTAGATTCTTTCTTCACTCTCACTAGTGTTAAAAAAAATCTTAGATAAATTATTAGAAAATCTCCTTAAAAACTGCAGAGCTTTTACAGTAAATGTCAGTATTTCAGTAAAAACTAAAGTACTTATCCCAGGACTTGTAGGCTTTTTTTAAGTTAAATCCGATAGAAATTGTCTCAATTAATAGCTTTACATTTTAGCATATAGCAGTTTGTAGCCTGTGAACTCTAAGCCACACAAATACAGGCAATTTATAATAATACAGTAGCAAAATGACACTCTTTGAAGTACATCTACATTTGACGTAGCAATCTTTGCTGAATTTGAATTGGTTAGAAATACATTAAACAGTAATTTTCCTAGTGGCAGTGTGATCAAAGTTTCATGTTCTTTGTCACGTATGCTATTAACTGCACTAATAAATCAAAGTTGACTCTGGTCATTGTATTCTGTTCTTGACTGTAGTATTTTCTTTTCTGTTATCAAGTATTACTTGAAACATTGTTTTTTTTGTCTATTAGCCATATTGTTGCAGATTGTAAGTGCAACATGATGTTAATATTAGTTAGCAACATTACTTTCCTGTATCTGTTTTACTTCCACTAAGTAATAGGAGTTAACCTCACATAAAGAACTGACAGAACTACTATTTGTATTTTTGTTGTAATAGGGACAGCTCAGCAGAGCTATGCCAGTCTGCATACCTCAGCTGTTATGTGCTGAATTTCACTTAGATCCCACCGTCACCCATGAAGAATAAAACCGTCAGAAAGAGCAAGAAAAACAAGAGACTTCACTGTGTAATACCTTAAACCACCTCTAGCAGAGGCCCATGGAACACACACCAGCAGCTACATGATGTCTGAGTGCCCATGATTTGTTTTTTTATATTTTTTAAATCTTTAGTGGGACATTAAGGTTAATAAAGCCAAAGCTAATTAGCTGCAGACATGCCATGTTTTTTTTTTTTTTTGAGGTCATCAGTATAGCATATGTGGATTGTTTGGCTATCCTTGCGAAAAATAGAGTTTAAAACCAAACTGGATGTCCTTAAACGCTAGGGTGACTGCAAATTAGTCTAAATACCATCCAAAGCAAACGTTAAAAAAAAGTCACACAAACAAACCATTTAGTAATAATTAATAGAACGACCCCAATACACAAGAGCCTTCACTGTGTAGTAAATTAAACATCATGTAGTGGAAACCCTTGGGATATATGCTAAACAATCCACCTAGGATGTTTAACAAGCAAAGAAAAGGATGAAATATGGCAAGTCCACCACTAGTGGGGTTTGACTTTATTAGCCTGAACGTACCATTAAAGACTTCAAAAGGTAAAAAGTCATAGACTTTCAGAATCTATGAATATGAAAATCTGGTATGTTTTTAAAGGGTCATTTGTATATATCACATGGGCATTCAATAGACGATGATTAAAAAAAAAGAAAAAAAACTTTGCCTTCATACTTTAAAACCTCTCAGAGCAAGAATTTTGGACAAGGCCAAAAATCTGAGACATATTTTAAATATTCATCTTATAAACTCAAAAAGTTGCTAGAATAACTGTATTTGCAATAGCATGCATTTTCTGAAGGATATGAAGTCTAAAATTGAAATGTATGACATTATTTAGTGACTTCAGTCCTCAATGACATGTCATAAAATCACAAGTTTTAGGAGGAACAGACCAAAAACATGAGGCAAAAATCTGAACATTCTGTAAAATTCTGGAGAATTGAGAAGTATTCCTGTCTTCATTGAAATTTGTAATGCGTCTCCCCCAGAGTTTGATCCACTGCTGCTAATCTGGAAAGCATTACGGGAATATATGATGACCTTAGCACTACTCTGTGTGCTTAACATCTAGTTACAATACTTCCATTATGCTTAAATGGAGACCGGCATCCTGTTTAACCTCCCATAACAACACTATCTTTGGTACTGCTGCATAAGGAAGGTGGGTGATTAGGAGGGATAAAGCAAAGTTAAAGGAACTGAAGCATAACAGAAAATAATAAGGTAAGCTGGCTAAGGAGGCGAAACCATTACAGAAAATACTTATTTTATGCTGACATACCATTGAGGTATTCTAAAGTAATTTTCACAAAATACATTTATGTAAGTTCACTGTGTCATTGTGTTGTAGTCCATTTTAGGTATCTGCAAAACACAAGAGAAAAAGATCACATATGCAATAGTTATTTTTGTTAAATGTCAGTTATTCTGGGCAGAGGACTCTGATAAAGGGAAAAAGGAAGTAAGTTTTTCAAGCTGCACTCAAGTGACCATGAGCATAAACTGAATGTATGATAAGAACAAAATGTTTTTGTAGCTTGTTTGTTAAGAAGGAACTGCAAACATCAGGGAAGAGTGGAATACAAGTATGAATTGTTATTTTAAAAAGCAAAAAGCAAATCTCTAGCTTGCTCTTAGTTTTGGAACATAATTTACTTAAACTTGGGGAGCCATTTCTTGTACTGTGGGTGGATGCAGCTCTGTGCAATGCTACATTATCTTATGAGTAGTTCATAAAGTTTCATTCTGTTTCTGCTTCTATCTTTAAATCATTTAATGCACTACAAATGGAATCTAGAACAAAACTTTTGTGGAGCAGTACTGCACAATTCCATTATATGCTTTGCAGCATACTGGTGCCTGTGGAGTGGCAGCCTCTTTTACATAAAACTAGTCTTGTGATGGTGCATTAAAGCTTAAGGCATTTTCACTGACTGAGATACATTTATTGATGTTTACTGGCCATCAATCCTCCCTTCCTTGGGAGCCATCATTCAGACAGCCAACAGGGGTTTTCTGATTTAAATCATTAACCCTCACTGCTGGAGGCTGAAGTAAGCACCACATCACTGTGGGGGGGGGGGGTGTTACATGCCTCCAGCTTGAAATATGTATGCCCCCACACACACACATGTGCGCATATACAGATACATGCACTCTTTCAAGGGCTAAAGTGAACGTTTTATATCTGAATCATAGCTTCAAGGAGGGACAGTGATTAAAGCAGAGAATTTGTTTAGAAACAAAGGTGATCATAATAAGGCTATTTTTTGTGGCTGAAATAATTTTTAGGCAGAATGTTTATCAAGTAATGTAACTGGCTAAATTAGAGATTGTGTAAGAACAAAGTAGAAGAAACACTGAGTATTACATCATATCTGTGCAATCTCTGACTTATTATACATAAGCAACAGGAAGTGTGGGGGTGTTACAGCTGAATAAAAAATGCTTACTTTGGTGTTTTTCATTTTATTTTATTTTTTGTGCGTTTGTGTCACTTTTTGTGAAGATGTGGGTGACCATTAAAGGGAATTTTGTTGTGCGTCATTGCTTATGGCTAGTCAGTTACAGTGGCTTTTAATGTGTACAGTCATTTGTGAGAGAGCTTTAAGTTGTAGGGAGTCAATACAGATTCATTCAGCAAGAAGTTCTCGATCTACTAAAATCATTTCTTAGTGTAGTTAAATGCTAAACAGCCTTATTATTCTTTCTTCTGAAGTCAGAATGATAAAAGGATGTGTGGTGTTAGGCAGCTGTACTTCATTATTATATTATAAACACCTCTCTTGGGTGAGTTTAACACCACCAACACCATATAACGGTATATTTTCCTTGCTTCCTGCAGTGTCTGGTAACAGGAAGTGCAAGTTCTTATGGGTAACTGCATGTCCTACCTTCCTGCTAGGCCTAACTACATCTGGTTATGCCCTCCCTGCTAGATCTTTACATGCACGGGTGACTTTAAAACTATATATTGTGTCATGCTGATTCACCAGAAGTTTACGCATCTTCCTCATGAATCGATCGGATGTACTTTAAGATGCAGCACAGCAGAGTGATTCAGCACAGTGGTGAACAGTAGATTGAAGGGAAATGAGAATTAGGAAGGCAGGGTGATCACAGACATGCCTAATGTCTGCCATTTTAAAATGTGTGGTTTAATCCTAGAAATGAGAAATAGTACCTAGTTCAGCAGGGCATTTGTTTGTTTGTTACCTGTTTTATGTTATAATAAATATGAGTGGTGACCAGAAACAACAGTCACTGTGTGTTTTATAAAGATTTGGTTGTGACAGGCACATGCCTAGACAACCAGCTCATTACTAACTACATACTGAGGAAGGGTGCACCTATAGGGTCATAGGTAGGTACTAGGCTATCGGCCCTAGGGCCCATACAAGCCTAGCCAAAAAATGTACCCTGGCTTTCGCCACCCAAGAAAATTATTTTCCTGTGCCCCTGTCGAGCAGATCCACAGAAGTGATCCCCGGGGTGAATTTCCCATTTCTCATCCAATCATCAAGATTTTTCTTGAAGACTGCTAATGAGGAGCTTTGTTTGACATAGATAGGTAGTCTGTTCCAGAGTATGGGAAGTCTCTGGGACAGGAATCTATCCCTCCAGCATGTTCTGTTTATTGTGTTGACAAGGTTTAGGTCCCTAGAGCGTGTAGCTCAGAGGGATTGGGATTTCTTTAAGTGGAGCATGTCCAACAGCTCTGGGTTTGACATAGCTTTGTATGTTAGGCAGAGATCGCCCCTGAGTAGGCGATATGTGATGGAGTAAAGCTGTAGTTTTTTGAGACGGTCTGCATAGGGCATCTGTTTGAGGCCAGTAATCCTCTTTGTGAGGTATTTCTGTGGTCTTTCCAGTTGTTGTAGATGTCTTCTGAGGTGCATACCAAAAGGGGCATTGTACTCTATAATGCGTCTAATGAGTGATGAGTAGAGGGGAACAATGACCTCTTTTTTTCTGGATGAGAATCCTTTTGCGATGAGATGAGCCACGTAGAAGGATTATTTGACCACTGTGGCGATGTGATTATCAAAGGAGAGACTACTGTCCACCTGTGTCCCAAGGTCTCTTATCACATTTTCAGCATTAAGTAGACTACCAGCTATGTGGTAGTTCATAGGTACAGAGTTTTTGCCAAAGGGGATGACAATACACTTTTTGGCATTGAGCTTCAGGCCATGGCTTTGACACCAGGTATCTGTCTCAGTGAGGCGCTTTTGTAGTTTGTCCACATCGTTAGGAGTTTCGATTATGGCTCCTAGTTTGCAGTCATCTGCAAACTTTGTTAGCCAAAGACCTTCTGTGTTGGCCTGCGCTTCAGAGAAGTAGATACCAAAGAGGAGAGGACACAGGACTGAACCCTGTGGTACTCCACTTGTCACTGGTCTGATGTCGGATTTGGAAAACGCTACTTTCACAGTGTGGGTTCTGTCCGTGAGCCAGTTGGCAACCCATCTTGTGACATAGGGATTTATACCTAGTTTAGTGAGCTTATCTATAATTCCAGAGTGGGGGATGGTGTCAAAACCTTGGCGAGATCTAGATAAGCTGTGTGAACCATTTTACCCTCATCTATGGCTTTGGTGACTGCTTCAAAGAAGTCAGTCAGGTTTAGGAGACATGATCTGCCTTTTACAAATCCAAACTGGGTAGGGTCCAGAGTTTGGAGATTACCAATGTCTTTGTTTATGAGTTCCACAATGATACGTTCCATGGCCTTGCAGACCAGGCTCGTCAGGCTAATGGGGCAGTAGTTCCCGGGGTCCGTTGTGGCTCCCCCTTTGTGGAGTGGGATAACCGTCGCGGTGCGCCATTCAGTGGGTACAAAGCCTGAGGTGAGGCTATGATTGAACATGGTACTTAGGTAGGGTGCCAGTTCATTCTGTAGTTTGTGTAGAATGCAGCCTGGGATATTGTCAGCTCCCATGGATGCTGTGTTCTTGGCTTCGGAGAGTGTGTTTTTTACTTGTGCAGCCATGATTATAGGAACTTTGCATTCTTCCGGTATAGAGATGGGCCCGCTAGGGGGTTAGCGGGGGGTAAAGTTAGCACTGAACCTATCTTCTAGGATGTTGGCAATATCAGTTGGTTCTGTATATTTAGTGCCATTGTGCTATAACTCAGAGCAGATCTAAGTGTTCCCATTTAGATTCTTGACATAGCTATAGAATGCTTTGTGGTTGTCTTTAGAGTCAGTGGCAATTTTGTTTTTGTAACTAGCTTTGGAGGATTTTATGAGGGATCTCAGCTTCTTACTGAGGTTGACCAGGGAGTTCCTCCAGTCATGGGATTTTACTCATTTTTGCAACAGTTTCTTTCTTATGTTGTAGAGTTTGTTTATGGCAGAGGACCACCAGATTGTCTTCCTTTTTTTGGAGGATAACATCTTGGTTCTATTAGGGATAGCATAATCCATGCACTCGTGTAAGTGCTTATAAAGTGCATTTGTGTAGGATTTGGCAGTCATACCTCTATTGTCCGTCTGCATGGGTGTCATGAAGTTTGCCACTTCTGTCTTAAGAAGTGTGAAGTTGGCTTTGAAGACGTTTTTTACAATGGTTTCCCTAATTGGGGGTGGGGGTGGGATGTGGATGTCTAGGCTGATTAGCTTGTGGTCGGATCTGACCAATGAGGAACTGACCTCTGGTGTGGAACACCGGTTTCCCATGTTGGTAATGACCAGGTATAGGATATTGCTGCCCCTGGTGGGGGTGTGAATGAGTTGATCCAAGGCATTGGAATTTATGAATTCTAGATAATGTTGAGCAAAAGAGTTGGTACATGAGTAGTTTTCCCAGTTAATGGTGGGGTAGTTGAAATCGCCCATTGTTAGGGTGTTGGGTTGTACCCTAATACTTTCCAGTGTATCAAGAAATGAGGAGTGTGAATCCTGGGGCATGGTGGGGGGGTCTGTAGCAAGCTACAATTTGGATTGCGGTCTTGCCCAGAGTTAGTTGCACTTGGATAATCTCGGATGCATTATGCTGTGCAACTAGCCTGGAGGTGTGGATATCCTTAATGAATATGAACACGCCTCCGCCTTTAGGGATTCATTCTGGGTTAGGTGGCCGAAAGGTGTGGTATGAATTGTAGCCTGGTAATGCAGGCGTGCTCTCTGGAGCTTTGAACCAGGTCTCTGTCACTGCACAGATGTCAATGTTCTCAATTTTAAGGAGTGCCTCAATATGAATAAGGACAGTGTGTCCACAGTAGAAGGAAGGAGAGGAAGGGTCATATGGGGTCATATAACTATACTGGTCATGTAATACTACCCATCTCTTACTTTGGTATGACACCTGATTAGGATAGCCAGTCAGCTTAATAGGAAAGGTTTCTTCTACTCCGTTAGGCTATGTGGTTATTTATCTTATTTATTTAAGGTTGGTAGACCAGCTACTCAGTTTCAGCTTTGATCTTGTTACATAAAATATTAGAAGCAAACAAGTTAAAGGGACATGGCTATGTGGTTATATGTGTAGATGGATGCATGCATGTTAGTTAGTGTGTGTGTGTGTGTGTGTGTGTGTGTGTGTGTGTGTGTGTGTGTGTGTGTGTGTGTGTGTGTGTGTGTGTGTGCACACGCGCGCGCATGCGTGTGTGTTTATATATAATGTGGGAAGGAGTATCACAAGGCTGCATACTGTCACCCTACTTATTTTATTTGTGTGCTGCATATATTGTGTGAAATAGTGGGTTATATGAATCAGATGTTAGAATCAAAAATGATGGGAGAAATCTTAACAGCTTCAAATATGTAGATGATACCATTCTGATGGCTGAAAGGAAGAGCTGAAGAGCCTGTTGATGAAGTCCAAAGGAGGGAGGTTGGCATAATGGTTAAGGTGTTTACCTTACAGACACAAGGTACAGGGTTTGAGTCTCACATGGGATAATTGGCCATGCTTAAAATGGCTCATAATGGCAGTTAGCCTGGTGCTAATCTATGAAGTAGAAAGTGTAAAAATGACTTGCTGGCATGAGCAATTTAAAATTGTGTCATCTTGTCATATCAATTATTTCCAAATAGATGGGAATTACTCAGTAACAGATGTTTATTTTCCTGAACTCAAAGATCTATGTAGATGGTTATTGCAGCTCTGCAATGAAAATATGTTTTCTTTTGAGAAGGAATGCTATGGTAAATCTACATAGTCAAAGTTATGTTTTTTCCAGTAATAACATATGACTGCACACCAGATAATTTGTGCTTTTGGAATGTAACATTGTAAAAAAATGTTGAGAATTCTGTGGGGAAGATGAAGATCAAAGTAATCAATACTTAAGGAAATAAATGCAGACTGGTCATTGGAAGGTTTGATAATAAAACTAAAACTCAGCTATTTTGATCACATAATGCAAAGAAAGAATTCACTAGAAAAGCCACTGATGTTGGGGAAAGACAAATACAGAAAAAGAAGGGTCAGCAGAGGCTGAGGCAATTAGACAGCATTGCTGAATTAATAAGTAAAAATGCACAAAAACGTAAAGCAGTATCTCTTGACAGACAGGCCTGGCATGCTTAAATCCTAGATGTTATAAACAGTAGGACTTGACTAAATGATAACAATCATACCTTGCTCATTAAGCCAGGTCTGGAAATTATCAAAATTTCTGCAAATTTTAATTCTGACTTAGTGTTTGCATATGATGCCATTAATTTCATAGCAACTACACTGTCAAAATAAGTTATATGCAGAAAAAAAACAAGAGAAAAGCCTCTTTGAGCTTATTTGCTGTGGTAGATCGAGGTGGTGGTGCTGCGGTAGCGTTGTCACCTCACAGTAAGACGCTGTCCGGTTCGATACTCAGCTAGAGCATCTTCTGCATGGAGACATGCATGAATGGGCATACCTTTGTTGAAGGTTGTGCATCAGAGCTGGTAACTCGGCATGTAAAAATCAACTGCCAATCATTAGTGGACCGGAGTTCCGCTGTGGCGACCCCTAACCAGGAAAAGCCGAAAGACACAAAGAAAACATGAAAAGCTTCAAAGTGGAAGACTTAGGATGTTAGACAATAAGGTATATATTCTGGAAATGAAGTCAATACATATAACCATGTGAACCTGTCACAAGAGTAACATGTCCTCTGCTATGCAACCATGGTCTACTAAAGGGATGCTTTTGAGAGGTCTGTGAATGATATGAAAACAAAGGTTTCTTTTTTTTCCTTGTTTTTTTTGTGAAACAGACTTTGTTGTCCCCTCTTCCATTGCTTCATACCCTCTAGTCTTACTGCAGTACTCTCATCCATCAAGGCATTTGCCAGCTTCTCCTTCCATTCGTAGGTTGAATCTGGTTACAGGCTGGGGATGGCATGGAATTTAAAGACATCATGGGCTGCGAGGTGGAGTCTTGCCTGTAACTGCTTTCACAAAAGGGAGTTATATTTTCTTTTATGACCTACTGTTTATTTGCCCCTTCACCTTCCCCATACTCATCTTGTAATGCCATTGGAGAGCTACTTCATATATAGACCATACCTACCCTCAGGAAGTGCCGAGATGAATATCCCTTTCCCTAAGGTAGGTACGCTCATGCCTGCCTGCAAACGTCCAAGTTGCTATTTTGTCCTGGGTTGCCTGAGCTGTGCTTAAGACTTTATCCATCTACACCATGACTCTGGTGGTCTAAATGGTCTGAAGGATGGGACTCAAAAATAAAATGCTTCTGTAGGCTTAAGGGATCAGAGATGGACTAAACAAAGTATAAAACTAGTTCATTCTAATAAATTAGTAATTTCATTCTAATAAATTAGTGATTTATTTCCAAAAATTAATGATTTTTTCCCCCCAAAATCCTTTAGTGGTGTCTTTAAGTAAGTTTTGTTTTGCTTGACATTTTTTTAACTTTGTTTTCCTACATAACTGATTGCAGGCAATCAAGTGAGAATGAAGGAGCTCTTCAAGCAAGTTTCTTATTCTATATGTTCTTTCCATGCAAGATTTACACCCTGAAGCTGGATTATGCTTAGTCCATTTGGTCAGAAGAAAGAGGTATTTTTTCTGAACTATCATTTCAAGATAATGCTACAGAGTCGTCCTCTGTGATGAACCACTCAATCAGTAAGAGCAAATTCAGTAAGTCTGAAAGCTTCCTGATTATCTCTGACCATAGTGAAGGAGATAAGGGACCTGACATTTTCTTGACTTTGGTGAGAAGTAGAAAGAAATGGTTCTGTGGTCACCAAAGAACAGGGAGGGGGCTACTATAGGTGATGTTTTATGAGGGGAACTGATTCTTACCAGGGTAGTAATTATTTGCAGAGACATTTCATTTTGAGGGAATATTCACGTTCTCTCCTCCTCATACTGGAACAGTGATCAGGGTAGAAGTTCCCTAGTAGGATTGGTTTTGTGGCTTTCATTAGCAAGTTAATGTAAGCATGTAGCCGGTAGCTAATACTATATAATGAGGTTCGTGGTAAGTTTTAATCATAGGTGTAGTGTGGGTTGAGATAGGCAATTATCCAAGGATTCATTGTGTCCAGCCAGTATCTTTTATTTATTACAACAAATGCTAGGATGCAAGTGGAAAGAATTAATGGTATACTCTATGATAAAATTATATGCAACAAACACATACATGAGTGTACCAACACTATGCAGAGACTGCTTAAAATATATACTTTAATAAATGTTCGTAAGTGCTTCACAGTCCTTTACAAACTGCTGCTTCTTAATTTACATCATTAGTCAGGTATCTCCGTATTGAAAGATTCCTTTTATTGTGTATATTAGGGGAGAGAAACGCCAGTCAGACATGTAGCAATAATTTACATGGTAACTAAATATGACAGCTGCAGTTTTTGTAAATGAAGAACTTGTTGCATATTAAAATACTTTATATACAGTGTTAAAACAGTAACTTTTTATAACAAAGTCGTCAAGTATATTTATTGCTTTGTTTTTATAGGTCAGACAGATAGGGATATTATAGCATTAAAGCTATGAAAATAGGTTTATGTTTGATAATGCAATGAGTTACTTAAGAAAGTATAATATTCAATGATATTATTTTGTGCTATCTTACTGTAGAACATGTTATTGTTATATTTCACATTAGCATCAAGGAGGTAAAATGTTAATGTTAAACAAGCTGCAGGGAAAATAAAACATTTAACAATAAAAGCATTTTGTTTTAGATGATTAGGACTAGGGTTCAGTGAACAAGAAAGCAGTGTGCTAACTTGTACAACCTAAACAACATTTCTAAGCTTTACCATTGATAACCTGTTAACATATAAGTTGTATGAGAAACTGTGCAATGAGGTCATGTATTTCCAGTTGTAACAAGATTGTCTTGGTTACCATAGTCATATCAAGGGGGTAAGGCATCATGTATAAAGGTGAGAGAGTATTCAAGCTATGTTGGAGCTCGTAAGGAGATTGTAAGCACTTAATGCTAGAATCTAGCAGTTTATAATAAAGGAGATATGCTGCAGTTAACAAAAAAATCTCCAGGAAATGGAAATGAGCAACATTTATATCCTGCAGTGGCAGGCAACTTTTGATAATTTTTAAATGGAATGCTCAGTGCCAGACTGGTGGTCATTGTAGTACAAGTGATTTGGGTAAAATAGCTTGTGTACATAGTGTAGTTAGGCACACTAAATTATATCCTGCATATGGCATTCTAAGTATTTCAAAGTCTGTATAGCAGTGATTCTTATTACTGCTTATTAGTGGGAACTTTATTACAGGCTCCACACACTTGGTGTGTTATTTATTAATAATTCAATCTGGCAGTTGGTGCAGAGGGATAAGGCTGCAAGCTGTAGTTCCTGTGGGTACAGGATTTGATTCCTTCATCCCTCATATGCCTACTGTGTGATTTTGAGCAAATCACGTAACCAGACAGTGGTGGGTGGGAACTGGAAATTTGGGCTAGGCTCTTCAGTGGTCCTCTATACTGCAAGTCTAGTAACTAACTATGAATCTGGTCATCTCTGATTCTGTTGGAAGTTACTTTCATAGTTATTTAAGGTTGCAGTATATTGGAGTTTCTAAAGCTGCTCACCATTAAAAACACTTGTACGCTTCAGTGTTCACCTTGCTGTTATCAGATGTAAATTACTTTACAGCCTCTTTGAACCAGCAACTCTGTCAATCTCAGTAAGAATGTTTAGAGACAACCTTACTGCACGGCAAGTTGGAGTATTTTATGGGAGTGGTTGAAGTGAATATTCTTTTGTCATGTGCAGGAGGGTCTTGCAATATGAATGACTGCAAGCTTTAATTAAAACCATGCACATGCGAACAAATTCCATCTGGAAAAGTGTTTCAGTTATTGTCAATCATAATGAAAGTGTGCGAATCGCAGTTTGATGACTCTAACATGGCTAAATACAATTTCTGTTTGAAAGATCTCAATTCAAAACTGTATTCATTTGAAAAAAAAAAGTTGCATTTTTTTGTCTCTCATTCTCCATGTGAGGGATGTGACCCCTGCATCTTCCAGCCATTACACTCAGTTCTGAGTTGCTATAACTTCGACCCAGTAGATATCCCCTAATTCTCTACAGCAATGAGGAGTTCATAAATTTTTTTTCATTAAATCCTATTTGATTATAGTATAGTCCATGAAGTTACAGACTCCCTAATGAAGCCTAATGAAATCCCTTGGAATGACTGTATCTTTGCTGAGATACATGAGAATGTGAAATATGGTACGAAATGAATACGAAGAGAAGTCAGTTTCACTTTGAATATGTTAGTCATGTCACTAATAAGCAACTAAATAAATGCAATAGCTCATGTATGGGTAGTGGCATAAAATAATGTCTGGCAGGTTGATGTTCTGACAAAAAAAAAAAAGAATGACTGCAGAAAAACTCCCAGGGCATGCAAATTTATTCCAGCCAAACACAGAATAGATTAATTGCTTTCATCACACCAAGGGACTTCATCAGGACCTGCATTCATAACAGCTCAAGCTCATTGTGCAACATCTCAGGCCAAATGGTGAGAATGCAGCCTCTAATGAAGTTCCTTGGTGGGTTGGAATAAATTGAAGTGTCCTAAGAGTTTTGCAGTGGTTGTTATTTTTGGTTATATGTGCTTTTTGCAGCTGTGAAGGTGCATTATTGGTTCAGGTTGATGCTCTAGCTGCATATTTAAACTCATTTTTTTGTTTGTTTTTAGCATCTACATTTGTGGTACTGCAAAAACGAGAAAATATTTCATAGACAAAATGCAATACACCTGGCTTCCACAAATGTCCCAGAATGACCAATTGACTGCTTAAATTTACAGTGAGATGTCTGTGAATTCATGGATTGCTATTTTGCACCTGAACACTACGCACCTTTTACCAACAGGAATTCTAGAACTGTCTATAGTAGTATGTATGCCTGAAAAGGACTGCTTAGAAGGTGATACCATTAGTTGAAATAGTTTGCTGACACATCAGGCAACGTTGTCATTTATCATTAAATCAACATTTTATTTATGGGTACATTTTTGAGATTGCACAACAATAAAAATCCAAACTAATAATTAAAACAAACAACAACAGCAAAAGGACAACATAACCCAGAATAAATAGTCTACATCAAATCTAATTTAAAGACTTTACAAAAACTGTTATCAAAGTTATCTTTTGAAAGGCCACTTTTTGACATTCTTGAATCCACTGGATATAGAGTTCTAGAACATAAGAGCAGAAAACTTAGTGGAATGGCTGACAACTGTTTAAAGATGATACCTGTAAATGTGTAACATTCTGCTGTTATGGATACAATGCTGATTTCTGGGCCTGAGGTGTAATGGGTCTTTAAGGAGACTAGGATTTTAACTGTGCATTATTTCATAGGTTAAAGAAAATATATTTATACCACCTGACAGGTAATCAAGGAGTCCATTAAGCATGGTAGTGTTAAGTTTTCTTCTAGGTGTCTCTTTTAAGAAGTGTATTAATGCATTATATGCTAATTGCAGGATGCAGAAAAAACTCCATCAAGCTCAAAGTGTTGTCTTGAAGGCTCAGAGAAGGGACTGTACTAACTAGCAATGATTATGGTCTGAATGCAGGTAAGATTGAGCCCATTAATACAACAGCTGTAATAACTATCAAACATTGGAATACAGGTGATATAGATTTATAGTGGAAAAATGTAATACTGCATTTGAATAAGCGCTAGATAGAACACTGGGATCCATGGACAATCATGCAAAGGTAGCCAAGCATGGGATGGAAGAAAGAGCTTGAGCTGATGTGTGCAGAATCCCTACTTATAGGGTATATAATTATCTTGTCTCTGAGAAATGATGAATGATATGGTTGACTTCATACTCATTCTAACAAAATAGATAGGAACAATTTTTACATTTCATATTGAGCTCCAAGTCTGATCATGTCACAGTTAGCATGGTAATAATAGTAATGCTGGGCTCTGCTCCTTGGAAGTTAGGCTTCCTATTCACTAAAATGAAAAGTAGATATCTGACTAAAGGTGAGGGTTAAGCCTTATTTGGAAATTTGCCTATGTGCAGTGCTTACCCATTGGAGTATGAGTTAAGGACCTAAGGAAATGGACTGAGGAAAAGATGATGAGCTGCGCTGCACTTAGGAATAATAGTATTTATTTCATTTCATTTTATTTATTTTGAATTTATTAAGTGAGGTGGAGCACTGTTTGCACTGGACCTATTTCAGTCACAGCCCAGGGAGTAAGAAGTTAAAAGTGAGCTATGTAACATCCAGCTAAATTCACATCAGAGAGAGCTGCACAGCCAGTTAAACAGAGACTAAAAATTGCAGATGAGCTCATGTGTCACCCAGCAGACACAGCTTCTAACAGTCAGGCTTTTGTTGCAGGAACATGGGCGATCACACTAGAAGGCTGCTAGCATGCTACCTAAAAATAGTTAAGTTGTCAGTTACGTAGCGATAGTTAAACCAGGTGAATGGTCTTTCATAATGCAGCAAGTCAAGATGCAACAAGTGTTCTTTATTTTGAAATCAGATTTTATAAATTATCCACCTCATGTAGTCTCTCCTGCAAGAATGACTTGTTATACACTTGCCGCTTTCTAAGACAAGGTTACCTAAAAATACTGAAAGCACATCTCATTAAAGTTCAGGCAACAGTAAAATGAAAACTCTGCAAAATAATACCTCAGGAAGTTAAGGGCTTCAAAACGTTGTGCTCTGATACAGATGGATCCATTTTTCACATTTTTGAATGCAACAATTCCCTTGAGTGTATTTCCATTTTATTTATTTTTTACAGAAGTTTTCATAACTCTGGTTCCAAAAACTTGATTCCAAAAACATTAGGCTAATCTCCTTGCTGAACAAGAATACTGAAATCTTAGTCAAGATTTTAGTAAATCAGTTGTCACTGGTTTATATGTGGCATTTATATGCAGCCTTCTTGTGATTCCTGCACACTTTATTTATTTGTTTATTTATTTATTCATTCTGTCAATTTTTTTCCCTCAGAGTAAGGAAGATCTTTTAGGATGGCCCAATTGCATGCTTTGAGTTCGTTCTGAAAATCAGTGGTGTTGAAGTTCTTGTTATTTTAATAGATTTACAGAGAATTTGGTGGTGGTTATCTACTTTATGCTTGATGATGTAAGTGAGTAAGTGGTCAATTATATAATCTGGGAGGGTACCAGTGTTGTACAGGTCTGGGTGATTGTTGATAAGAATCTAGTCTAGGATACTACCTTTGTTGTAGGGTTTATTTATTCTGGTGGGTGAGGATATGAGTTGTGTATAGCCATGAAGGTTTACATGGATTGTGGGAGATTCAGAGGAACAGTTGTTCCAATAAATATTAAAGTCTCCTAACACCATAGTTTCATGGGAGTAAGTGTTGGATAGCCATTGATGGAAGACCTCTAGGGTATTTGTATTATTGCCTGGGGCATATAAACGCAGGCAATGAATATAGATTTAATTTTGTTAAGCTGTAGTCTAATAATGAGAGTTTCAGCGTTATTGAACAATGGAGGTTGTTGTTATGTTAATGATAGCTATAGTTTTTCCAATGTCTGGAATGTTAGTGGATTTCCACCTTCTAGTTATCACCTTCTTGGAAGTTATTTCAATTAATTTTATTAGCCGCTTAGCACGTCTGTGAACTCTAACCCTTCCAACCCAATTAAGGAGAAGCCTTTCTCTGGGAAGTGGCCAGCTACTTCCAAGTAAAGCACTGATAAGGATCTGGAGCTACTTTAGGAAGACATTTAGTTTAGGGAAAATTACAAAAGATGTTTTCCCAATCCTCTGTTGTTCCACATTACACCTCCAACACTGTTGCCAGTGTACCCAGCCCAGCTATCACCCCCCCCCCCCGGTACCTCTCTGTGCATCTTACTAATTAAATCCTTATTCATTCTTTTATTGGTTCTTTGTTGGTTCTTGCCTCTGTCAGCATTCTGTTTAAACCTAGAGTGGGATCCTCACATTTTAGAAGGGGTTTGCCACACTTTTTCCATGCTAATAGTATGGATCAGAACATCTCCTGGGTCAAGATGTAAAGTCTTTTTAGCCTCCTCCCACATGATCAGATCTGCATTCTCAATGATCTCCTCCCAGAAAATTGTCAATTCTTTCTCTAATACCCACCAAGTAATAAAAGGATCACCACAATATACTTAATGGCTCACCCCTATGGGGAGGAGCAACCCTGACCAAGAGTCCATCTGCCTTCATCCTGTCACTTTCTGAAATGCCACAATATCTTCCTCATTGTATTTTTGCCCCTGTTTGTTTCAGAGTACTGACACGAGATGTTCCATTTTAATAGGTGAGGATTGATCTGTCCCTGTAGAAGAGCAACTAGCCTTATAATTATCAATTAGCCTTATAATTTGGATCTCATTTTAGATAAGCCCAAATGGTCTGTGCTGCCTTGTCACAACCTGTCAAATCTGGGAGAGCCAGACCCCCCATCCTCTGTTTGACATATCTTATCCCAACTGACCCCAGGCCTCTTACCTCCCCATAGGAACTTCTAGTTCTTCTCCATCACAACCCAGAAGCTCAGTCCTGGGTAAAATAAAAAAGGCTTACCTCACATATAAAATCTGTAGGAGTATAAACATTTTAATAGTACTAACCTTGTGATCAAGATCCAATACTAGTAAATCCCATTTCATAGTTAAACCTAAACATTTGGTACATACTTCATCCCACATGGTTTTAGGAGAGTCACATTCCACTTCTTGAACCAGACTCTCCGATATTTCATCCTGAAGTTGCCCTACAGGTAGGGGTACTGCTGTACCATTTCAAAGGTTGTAACAAAATTTACTGGAATGGCCACTGTTTTATTTTCATTTATTTTCATCCAAATATGTCTGAAATCTCTTGAAATATTGTCCATACTGTTTGAAGTTCTTCCTAAGGTCTGGACATATATAAGATAACATCAGTAGCATATAAGACCAATTTGTCTTGCTGGGAGCCCCAGCTATGCCCCAGAATTTTACTCTGTCTAATCCTCTGGACCAATGGCTGTATATACAGTGCCAATAACAAGAGAAAAAGGGGGCAACTCTTTTTGGTGCCTCTCTTTGGCCAGAAAGCTGTTGATAAGCTACCTTTTCTTTTTGGATGTGCCTGGGCACCTTATCTTTATTACTGAGCTAGAACCCCTGTCACTGCTACTGAAGAGTTGTAGAATTCTAAAAGAATGTATTTCACTAGGCCTTAGATGTGGGCAGTGTTTCATATGCAACTGTGCTATGGGTATGAAGGATCCCATGTAATCATTAAATGTATATATATGATACCATGGGTTAATTTGGCAACCTGCCCAGTTTAAGAATACATGATGTTATATCAGTGAAGTTGAGCAACATGCAGTGGAATGCACATTGGTTTTCCCAGTTGTAGCTGACTCCAAGAAGTAATGGGTGTTCTGATTAGACCATCTTTACAAACTTTAGTAAACATTAATTGTGTGCAGTTAGTGGGAAAAGTGACAGGCATACATGTTATGTGGGAAAAATGTAACTTTTTTCATCACCACATTTACAGCGTGAAGATAACTTTACCCATGACACTACACAATCTAGGACATATCCTTCTCAATCTTAATTTGTATTAGTTTGCAAAATTCCTGATGGAAGATGTAACTCTTCAAAATGGTAAATCAAAGAATTGTTTGTTACAGGCAAGGAGTTGTTGAAAATCCCCTTATTTTAATTTCATGCTGGAGCTTCTGACTGTGGTTTAGTTCATTAGAAAATGGAATCATGCTGTGACGCTAACTCTGGAGAGACATCAAGTCTAAGATTCTTAAGGAAAGCAAAATTAATCACAAGCAAATTACTTTCTTTTTTTTTTCTTTTACTAACTAACTGGCAAAATTAATCACAAGCAGATTTTTTTTTTTTTTTTTTTTTTACTAACTAACTCTGGAGAATTTTCTTTTTTTTTTTTTCTTTTACTAACTAACTCTGGAGAGACATCAAGTCTAAGATTCTTAAGGAAAGCAAAATTAATCACAAGCAGATTACTTTCATCAAGTCTAAGATTCTTAAAGGAAGCAAAATTAATCACAAGCAGATTATAACTCTGGAGAGACATCAAGTCTAAGATTCTTAAGGAAAGCAAAATTAATCACAAGCAGATTACTTTCTTTTTTTTTTCTTTTACTAACTATGCCTAATATGGGATGTTAGAATGGCACAACTGAGAACCCAAGAAAGAACATCCCTGGAATTTATACACAACTTCTGTAGTACATAAAACTATGGAAAGGCTTTGTGTGCTATGCAAGGACCCATTTTGGAAGAGCATTTCCTGTTTCTGTTCCAGGTACAGAGGCATACTGGAAAAAGAGGGAAGACGATGGAGAAAGAAGGAGATGATGGAGTAGTGAAAGAAATGCAGGAGAAAGCAAATACTGAGACAGAAGAATGTGTGCAGGATTCTGAGAAAATGTTTCAACGAAACCTGCTTAATGGAGATGACTCAGCAAATGACGTATGTATAATTACAACCCTCCAGTCGAGAGGATTATGGGATGAGTTACTTAAAGAAATGGTGGTGGTGCAGGGCGAGCCAGAAAATGAAGGAGATGTTTCCCCAGGGGAGGCATTATGGAGAAAATACAAAAGGAAGATGTAGAGACAATCCTGAAGAATAGTGGTGAGATGGAAAAGAAAACATATGCAGAGAAAGAAAAAGATGGCAAAAGTGGGGTAGCAGAAAAGGAGGCAGAAGAAAATGAAAAACAGAAGTATGTGGTAAGGACACAAAGTAAAGAAGACAAAGAAATGGGCAGGTGTGAAGTGTGAGACAACTTAATAGCTCCTTTGGGTGTAAAAACACATGAGGTAAGGCAAGACCATTCATTCTTAACAAAGAGAGATTTTGTGACATTATATTTGAGACTGCTTTTTCAATGGAAATTTTTCTTGGAGAATATGAAAAAAACGAAAGACTGCTACCCATAGAATCTTAGTGCTAAAAGTATTTAACACAGAAACAAAAAAAAAAAGATTTATGTACAATTTCAAACAGAGGTAGAAAGACTTTGAAGGGGCATTTGAAAACTTTATTAAAGAAGTACTGGACATTGCAAAGGTTTATGATAAAAGGGGTTTATTACTGGTGGCTGGGATTGTAATATTTTGTTAAAAATAGAAAGAGAAAAAATATACATATACCAAGCATGATAAATGTGGAGGGGAATAGAGGTGTTGTAAAATACTGGGGGCCGTCCAAACATTTTTTTTTTGTTTTGGTGGAAAAGAAGGGCATTTGATAAGTGATTGTGACAAAGGAAAATGTTATAATTTGTGGGGAAATGGGACATGATGCAAAAAGGTCTGAATTGAAATGTTATAAATGTAACAAAATTAGACATTTATGGCTGGATTGGAAAAGTGACAATACCAATAAGGGAAAAGAAAGAGAAGAAAATGAATAAAGAGAATAAATTTTAGAAGTAGTAGAAATAGAAGAAAATGTGGATGAGCAAAAAAGAAAACAAAAAAGAAGGTTCTGAAATAAATAAGGAATAAGACATAAACTGGGAGGTAGTAAGATGGAAAATAATTCTATTGGAAAAGGGAAAAGGCAGGAAAAGAAAATTTAAAGAGATAAGTAGAAAAAAGTGTAATGCATGGCAAAGAATATCTACAGCTAAAGATTGGAGCTTGGTATAATGGTTAAGGTGTTTGACTCACAGACAAGTAGAGAAAGAAAAATATAAACACATATAAAGATGCACTGGAAGATTGGAAGATTTAGAACATAATGATAGAAAGTACTTTGACAAAGAAAAAGAATTGCATGAATGAAATCAAGAAAAAATACAATATTTTTTTATATAAGCAATGATATTTGTACTAGGAAAAAGAGAAGTATCAAGTTACTTAAGCTGATTAGTAAAGGAAGATGGTACTGTAATGACAGAAATAAGAAATGTAAAAGGAGAATTAGAAAGAACTTGGGAAAATACTGTGAATAGTGCAGTACAATATGTACAAGAAATGTTTAAAGAAAAAAAGAAGGTAGTGAAAAAATGTGGAAAGTAAAAAAGTTAACAGAAAATGAGAATAAAGAGTTGGAGAAAGGAGATTTGTTTAAATGAGTTAGAAAAAGTATTAGGACAAGTAGCTATAGATTAGGCTGTAGGCCCAGATGGAAAAGAGTATGAAATGTATAAAAAAATTAAGGGCTTGTAAAAAAAAAATATTTAAAAAAAATTAAGGGATTGTAAAAAAAAATATTTTTAAAGATTTTGAACGAATGGTTAGATGAAGGTTTTATGTATAAAGAATTATGTAATGGAATACTTAAATTCATATGGAAGAAGGAAGATAAGAGAATTAAAAAAATGGAGATCAATATTATTGAATAATAATGATAAGATCTTCATGAAATATTAGAAAAGAGATTTGAAACTAAAATGGGAAATATTATGGAAGATAGCATGTGTAGTATTAAGTGGAAGGGTTGTCAAGAATAGTTAGAGAAATTGTAGATAATATGAACAGAAAAGAAGATGTGACAATCATGAAATCGTATGGGTAATAATGAAAGAATATAATATAAGTGAGAAAGTTAGCAAAATTATGTATGTCAGCATATAGTAATAATAATGTAAAAATACTTGTAAATAGCTGGTTAAGCCAAGGGTTACATATGAAGGGTGGTATAAGATAAGCATGTCCAATGAGCTGTATGCTTTTTCTATTAGTTATGAATGTGTTAGTATGTGAAAAATATTACAAAATGAAGGAGGCAAGGTATATATAACACCTGCAGAGTTAAGAATTCCAGTTATGGTAACATATGCAAATGACATTAAAATTGCAAAAAAAAAAAAATAAAAAAAAAACAAAACTACAACATCTGGATAAAAGAAGTAATAATTTGCATAAGTGAGTGTTTAGGGATGATATGGAGGGATTCAAATAAAGAGAAAAGTAATAGGTTTAAGTGATGTAGTAAAGATTGGGGTATATATTTTACAATGACTGAAACTTCTGTTTTAGGTGTAAAATTTGGGAATAAAGATGTAAGCAGAATACAGTGGAAAAAAAGAATAGAAAATAAATAAAGCAAATGTATTTTATGGAGAACATATTATCCTTCAGAAAAAGGGCTTATTTGATAAATTCAGTATTTATGGGGAAACTAGCAAGTGTATTTATGTTGCCAACAGTATTTGAAAAGGAATGATTGCAGATAACCGTTTTTCATTTATATGGGGTTCTAGAGTAAACCCAGTAAAAAGAGTTCTGTGTGTAAATAAAGAGGAAGGAGGTTTAGGGTTAATTAACCCAGTGATATATGCTCCTTCATTAAATTTGTACAAAGTGTTAAAGAGGATAAATGAAAAAGATAAGAGATTAGTAGTAAAACTTTGTAAATATAAGTATGATACATTTTGGGGTATGGTAGAAAAGCATAAATATAAGTATGATAAATGTTGAGATATGGCAAAAAAAAAGCATAAAAGAGAAAAGTATATAAACGAAGAAATAGAATGTTAACAAGTAAAAATTTGGGGTGAAAATAAAAATTGATGATAATAGAAAAAGAAAATTATGTTATAAGAATGTAATGATAACACATTACAATGTGAAACCATGGGAAAATCTAATAGATGAAAAACTTAAAGTTATAAAATAATAAGCAAATTGTGTAGTCACAAAGTAGAATGTCAAGATTTTTTTTGTGGAGACTGGTAATAGATAAAAAGGAATATAAAGGGAGATATGCCATATAAAAAGTGGGAGAATATGTTTACATTGTCAAGAAGAAACTATGGAGCATGTGCTTTTGAAATGTAAAAGAGTAAAAAAGTTATGGGGAAACTGTATAAAGAAAATTTTTAAAGATATAAAGAAGAGGATAAAGTAATTGTGGTTATGATTAAATATGGGTCTATGCTCAGCCATTGAATGGAACTTCCATCGAACAGCTGAACATTCAACCATATCCATTGAGCATTCATTCAGCAACATTCATTTCATCAATGGGGAAAGTAACTAGTTGGCCACCATTTCCCAGTGTGTCCCACTGCAGTATTTTAATCCTATATATATATATATATATATATATATATATATATATATATATATATATATAAACTCAGAGACCATACTACAGTAGGGAAAAGGGCAAACAGGGAAGTGGTGGCCAAGTAGCTACTTTCCCTATTGCTGAAATTAATGTTTGCTGAATGAACATTCAATGAATAGGGTTCGATATTCAGCTATTCAATGGAAGTTCCATTTGATGGCTGAACGTAGATCCAATTAAATATGGATATTATAATAATAGAAGTAAATAATATATTAAAAGAATAGATAAAAAGTTAATTTATGTTATATGGTTTATACGGAGTGAAAGAATAAATAAAATTATGTTTAATGGTAAATGGGTTTTAGCAACAATACTAAGTAAAATCAGATGTAGTGCCGTGGTGGTATGGCGGTAGCATTGTTTCCTCACAGCAAGAGGTTCTCCCATTCGATTCTCAGTGTGGCTTGGGAGTGCCTTCTGTGTGGAGTCAGCATGTCCTCCCCGCGGTTGGGTAGCGTTCGAAAGACATGCATGCGTAAATGGGCGTGCCTTCATTGGGCGTCGAGCTGGCACCTCGGCATTTCATAAAAATCTACTGCCAGTCATTAGTGGACCGGAGTTCCTCTGTTGCGACCCCTTACTGGGAAAAAGCCGAAAGACAAACAACAACTAAGTAAAATCAGATAGTGGTTATAGAAAAAAGGAGTGGAGGGGTCTAATAAGGGTGAATATTTAGCATGATTGTGTAGGAAATTATGAATATGTGTTTGTACATATATAAGTATTTGTAAATACGTAAATAACAGTTATTTTGTATATACAGAAACAGATGCTTGGTACCAGAGCCATGGGCTCAAGCTCAATGCCAATAAATGTATAGTTATCCCTTTTGGGAAAAAACATGTACCCATAAATTACCACATAGGTGGCAGTACACTAAACACCGAAAGTGTAATAAGAGACTTAGGGAAACAGGTGGACAGTGGTCTCACAGTCAGGAAATCCTTCTGTGTGGCACACCTCACCACTAAGGGCTTTTCATCCAGAAAAAAGAAGGTCATTGTCCCACTGTATTCATCCCTCATTAGACCCATTATAGAATACAGTGCTCCATTTGGTATGTACCACTCAAGACACCTGCAACAACTGGAAAGGCCACAGAAATACCTCACTAAAAGAATCACAGGCCTAAAGCAGATGCCCTATGCTGACTATCTAAAAAAACTCCAGCTATACTCTGTTGCATATCGTCTACTCAGAGGCAATCTTTGCTTAACATACAAGACCATGTCAAACCCAGAGCTGTTGGACATGCTACACTTAAAGAAATCTCAATCCCTAAGAGCCACATACTCCAGGGACCTAAACCTTGTCATCACAATGAACACAACATGCTGGAGGGATAGGTTCCTGACCCAGAGATTCCCCAGACTCTGGAATAGACTGCCCATACATGTCAAGCAGAGCGCCTCTTTGGTCCTCTTCAAAAGAAAGCTTAATGGGAGATAGGAAATTCACCCTGGGGATCACGTCAGTCACCCTGCTAGACAGGGGTCCAGGAAAGTAAATATTGTGGGAAGAAATAGCTAGGGAATTGTTATGGCTAGGTGTGTATAGCCTAGTACAAACCTATGAACCTATAAATAAAGGACCCCTTTTCATTTCAATAGTTGGTATTAGATTTTTTACATCCACCTGAACTACCACCAACTCAAGTAGATGGGGCTTTCGTTTAGCATCTCATCCAAAGGATAACACACTGGCTCTTGAGTATCCAATTGCACTTATCTGCAGCGATTTGCAGATATTAGTAGTATGCAAGATCCATGCAGAACAGTGCACAAAATGTGTAGGTGTGTATACAAGATCCATGCAAAACAGGCACAAAATGTGTAGGTGTATATGCAAGATACATGCAGAACAGGGCACAAAATGTGTAGGTGTATATGCAAGATACATGCAGAACAGGGCACAAAATGTGTAGGTGTATATGCAAGAAACATGCAGAACAGGACACACAGTGTGTAGGTGCATATACAAGACCCATGCAGAACAGGGCACAAAATGTGTAGGTGTATATACAGGATCTATGCAGAACAGAGCACAAAATGTGTGGGTATATATATATATATATATATATATATATATATATATGCAAGATCCATGCAGAACAGAGCACAAAATATGTAGGTGTATATGCAAGATCCATGCAGAACAGGGCACAAAACGTGTAGGTGCATATATAAGATCCATGCAGAACAGGGCACAAAATGTGTAGGTGTATATACAAGTTCCATGCAAAATAGGGCACAAAATGTGCAGATATATATGGCAATTTTGCCACATGCACCCAGTAGGAGAATCTGATTGCAGCAGAAGAATGATCAAAGTGGATTATAATCACAAGAGAATGTATCGAGAAGGACACTGTTATTGCTGTATATTAATTTTAGTCTTTATTAACATAACTTTTTTTTGATATTCCTAAACATTTCTGGGCAACATTAACATCTGTTAAACAGATTCTTATAGCTCCACCTTGCTTTTTTGCTGACTTGAGCTTGGAGAGTAAGATCTGCATTTGATTGCTGATGGAAAGTTTAATTCTTCTTAAGATGAATGGACATTTTGTAAGCAGCACAGTTAAACTTGTATTTTGAACAGTAACATGGTATCTGCTTACATTTTTAAACTAGTCACATTTAGTGACACTGTTTTTACTTTCTCCTTATGCACTGATAATTTATTTTCTAGATTTTGTCAGATTGCTACAAATTTCAAATCTACCTTAATATAATAGCAGCCCTCCCCAGATAGAATTGTTAAAGAAAAAAAAACAGTATTCATTTTGTTTTTCAAAGCACACATTTTGGGGATACATAAAATGTAATTGAAAGTTTAGATAATCAAATGCAAAAAAGCTGGTATGGCTGATCGCACATTATCAGCTTTTTTTCTGTGAGAGTCCATGGAACAGTGGGGATCCAAGAATTTGCCCTTCCCCATTATAGCTAGATCTTGGAGTTGGCACATATAATTGACAGGTGAAGGTCTTGCTGCAAAAAAATAAACATTGGATTGCAGTATTTATGTTTGCCGTGTTGCAGTTTGTTCTGAGTATACAACCACATTTCATATACTCAATTTTTGAACATTGTACCATATGTGAGCAAAATGGGAATAGCTGACTGTTTGATTGACTCCTCTGTCTGCAGAAAAAATATGCAGTTATTTCATGAGGTTGGAAAACTATGGAGGTAAGGAGGTTTCATTTCCAAGCATTGCATGATCCTAGAATTAGTATACGTAGAGATGCAAGGTGTGAAGGGTGCAGGTGGAGGAGATTTGCCCTCCTTCAAAAATGCTCTCTTTTGTAATACTGTTAAAGCCAACAATGTGTCTGACTTGGCGATTCCTGGTGTGAAATTTGGTGGTACAATTTGTAAGTCTACATCCTTTCTGAACATATACAACAATCCTTAGTACACTGCTTGGCTGAAACTAACTCACTCTCTCCCCAGTGTGAACACAATCGTTTTGAACTGAGACTTTTGTATAATATCATCATTTAATTGATCTCATTATGAATGAGCACCAGCTTAGATGGAGGAAAAAAACAAAGTATGTTTGCTATAGTTCATTTCTGTCGTGCAGAAGCTGTTTATGTATTATCTAATTAGGGTGAACTTGAAACATTATCTTTTTGTCATCGTCATCATCATCATCATCATCATCATTGTCATCATTATCATCATCGTCATCATTATCATCATCATCATCGTCATCATCAATATCATCATCGTCATCATCATCATCATCATCATCATCATCATCATCAGCTCCCTTTTTCCCATTTTCCACATGGGGTCGGGGAATAGTGTTAACTGTTGCCATCTCTCATGATTCAATGCTCCACTCATGCCTTCTTTGACATTTATGCCTGACTGTTGTTGATCTTCTTTCACACAATCCATCCACCTATTTGCTGGACATCCTTGTTTCCTCTTGCCTTCTTCCTGTGTCTCCAAAAATCTTCTTCACCAGATTGTCTTCTGCTTTTCTGCACATGTCCAGTCATCTGTTCTCTTTGATCTTTTCTACAAATGGAGCTACTTTGGCTTCTGCTCTTATGTCCTTATTTCTTCGTCTGTCCCACAGAGTGAATCCTACCACCCTTCTCAGGCACTTCATTTCCATCACCTCTAGCTTTTTCATCTCCTCCGCCTTCTTTACTGGCCAGGTTTCTGCACCATACAGTAGTAGTGGACGCACCACTGTCTTTTACACCTTACTTTTCAGCTTATTTGGCATTCTTCTGTCATAGACTACATCTGATACTTTATGCCAATTTGCTGCAGCCCCTCTCATTCTAGCTTAGACCACTTCATTCTGACTTCCCTTCTCCTGAACCACCCATCCCAGATGCTTGAAGCTTTTAGCTGTTCCACTGTTTCCAGTCTGACTCAATTCTCAGCTTCTTCTGATTTCCACAGTTTGTTGCCATTACCACCATCTTATCTGTGCTTAGTTTCATCCCATGTGCCTTCAGTTTGGAATTCCATTGCTCTATCCTTTGCTGAAGTTCTAGCTCAGAGTCTGCCTGTAATGCCACATCATCTGCATACACCAGTTTTGTTGATCTATCTTTGCTAATGTAGTCCATCACCAGTATGAACAGCAGTGGGCTCAGAGCTGAATCCTGGTGTACACCCACTCTCACTGGGAACTCCTTTGTGAAGCTGAACATTCCAAGTTGTGCACAAAGTGAGTGTTTCCCTGCTATTTCTGTAAGCACTTGTAAAGCCAATCTGGACCTTCTTTGACAAGTACAAGTTTGCATGTAAACTATACTGACTGTGCCCCACAAGAAAAAAGAAGCAAGAACATAATTTTTATGAGATGTATGTTAAAACAGGTTAACAAAAACAAACTTCATGAGAACAGGAGAGGTCACAGTTTCCACCCTTCAGGTTTACTTGAGACCCTGAAATTAAACCATTAAATCTGCATTTACATACCTATTCATCTGCCTTTTTAAATAAGCTTTATTTGTACCTACCCAAAAGGGTTACCCTGCTTCACTTCACGGTCAACATTTCAGTCCACCCTTCCTTTTTCTCTTCTTAGTTATCAACATAATTTTGTTTTGCAGTCCATTTTATCACATATTATATATATATATATATATATATATATATATATATATATATATATATATATATATATATATATATATATATATATATAAAAAATATATAAAATGCCTCATTCTTTACTCTGCCTTTCCCATCTGTGCAGTTTGAATTCAGGTATTACTATATGTACCATGATGTCCAACTCTGGTTACCCTGTAATGTCTTTCAGTAGTATCAGTAACATCAGCAAACACCAACATTTTAACCAAATAGATTTAC
This sequence comes from Protopterus annectens, assembly GCF_019279795.1. Lineage (NCBI taxonomy): Eukaryota > Metazoa > Chordata > Ceratodontiformes > Protopteridae > Protopterus > Protopterus annectens. The sequence goes on along the minus strand of NC_056741.1, from coordinate 1,442,691,976 downwards.
TTTTATTCTGTAAAAGATGATAGCACATTAGAAAAGTTAGCACTTCAGTTATCACAAAGACAGTAACCTAGCACTAGGTACAGTGCATTATGGGATACTTACATTCTTAAAATGGCACTTACAGTTGTCAGTTTAGTGACATAATGGCATGCTAGTACTAGAACTGTTATTATTTTATTTATTTATTTATTTTCAGTTTGATTACCGGGGAAGTCCACTGGGCCTAAAAGTGCCCGTTTTCAGTGGAGGCCCGGGGAGAAAAGCTCCGTAAGCAATACAAATACATTAAAGGTTACAAAATGTTAAAGAAAAATACAAGAATAAAATTCATACAATCAGTAATGCAAATGCATAAGATGTAAATCAAACAATGCAGCTAATAGGTAATAGAGAACACCTTTTACAGGAGTTCCAAATTCAAAACAACATGATACTAATGTCTGTAGCCATAGGAATTTTTTTTTTTTTTTTTTTTAATTATGATTTATTTCACTTTGCTGAAAGCTTGGGCTTTTGCATTTTCTCATAACTAGGGTACAAAATTTGTTATCAGGTTTTGTAATGGAAGTATCACAGTTGAAAGCTATGGCACAAACTTGCCCAGGAAATTAATCCTGCCTAGAGCTTGTCTGAAGTCATACAAAATGAATTCTGCAGCTTGGCTATAATTCGGACTTTGCTTGCATCTAATCTGATTTGTCACTCTAGAACTTGTATTGTAACCAAAACACTTAAGCTCTGTCTTTTCCAAAGCAGTGTTTATAAAGTATGGCACACTTACTTTGTACTTGAATCATGGATCTCTATATCTAGACTAGTTATCATGATGTCATTCATAATAATACAACAAAAGCATCATTGTGCCTGTTGATGAAGTCAGCCATTTTACACTAAATGATTTCAGGAGCTGAGGTTATACCAAATGGCAACCTCTTGAAACAGAACCTTCCCATTGGGGTAATGAAGGTCATCATCTTTTGACATTCTACCTCAATGAATATTTGTCAAAACCTACTGGAAGCATCTAACATGGAAAAGCACTTTAGCATTGCCTAACTTGATGGTATAACTGCTAGGGTAGGTAGAATCAACCCTTTTCACACAACTGCATCATTAAGTTTTCTTAAGTCGACACATGCATTTCTACACTGCCATTTGTCTTTATTACTGGGATGATGTGCACACACCAGTCAGTTGATTAGTTACACTTGATATTGTATTAAGGCCTTGTATTCCTTTAAGTTGAGGCCCTTCTTTAGATTATATAGGAAATATCACTCTCATGGTTGTACCCAAGGGATATAGAACAGCAATCAGTTTCAGTTTCATTTTTACTGACTCACAGTTAAGCAGACCAAATTCACAAATCACATCTACACTTTATTTTTGCCATTTAAGCCCATTTTTATGCCACAGCTGTGTTAAACAGATTATTTATGTGTAGACCACACAACATACAAGCCCAAAACTCAGACATGTGTCTCTACCACTTAGGCAGGGCTAGAATTTTACCAGTCCTCTTGGGCTTACTTGCAGGGATATGAATTTCAGTTTCTTTTTTTTATGCAAACTTTGGACACCTCAAGAAGTTTTAATAGGCAGCACATGATATCACAGTACAGTAGACTCCATCTTATCTGGCCTCTCTTTTACTGGCCATCAAATCTCTGCTGTATCCCTAGCAAAAGACAACAGAGAAGAACAACACCTCCGCCTTCTCTTGGCTAAAAAATGACAGACATTTGTGTTTCAGACTTATTCATTAGAAAAATGCATACTAACACAAATCATGTTATTCTAGCTGATTTATAACCTATAAATGCTATTTTGTATGCTTTATCTGATTAACCAACCATTTATTTATCCAGCTTAAGGTCCGGTCTCAGCAAGACCGGATAAGAAGGACTCTACTGTAACACTGACTACTTTCTCAATCTGGAAACTCAAATGAGTTTCCTGAATACAGAGTTTTACTTGCCAGTCTGTTACATTATCAGACAGACTAGTGACTGAACCCTGAAAAAAAACACTTCTAAACATTATTCTCAATTTAATTTTCAGAAACAAACAGCATAAAACCTGGCCCACTCTTTTATTGCTCTTTTACCTTCTGCTATCTGTTGCACTCTGCTCTGCCATTTAATAATATTTACACTTAGAGCATTTGCCAAATCTGCACTCACTCACTCCTTCCCTCCCTCCCTCACAAACTCCCGCACTCATTCCCTCAGTCACTCCCTCCCAAATCCTCTCCCTCCTTCCCTCCCTTCTGTCCTCACTTTGTTCCTTCGTCCCTCTCTCCATTCCCTCACTCCTTCCCTCCCTCCCTCCCTCCCTCACTTACTCACTCTCGGTCTTGTGTATTCACTTCCTTTGACCAGAATTATGCTTCTTTTCAAATTTGCCATTCTCTATTTTACCTGACACATGTTATTTGCTGTATTTAAAATTCACATTTTGCCTCTTCAGTAATTCAATCTCTCTGGGTTTTTAATAAAGTTAGCGTGACTTCAAATTGGGACTTTTTGAAACACTTTTACATCAGCCAGCCTAATCAAAATCCCCTTTCTGTTTTGGTAATGTTTAGGTTCATAGGTACATACTAAGCTAATGACCACCTCCAGGGCCTTTATAAGTTGAGTGCCACAACCCAACCCAATTTTGTTCCTTTGTAACATGGGCGTCTATTTGGAGGAGTATGTTGGGAAGTTGCTAAAGGTTTTTCTTGGTGGGAGTATGTTAGTTAGGGTATATGTACTGTCTGCCTCTATCAGAGACATGGCAGCCAGGCTGGGATTGACTTTCTGATTACCCATCCAATGATCAAGGTTACATTTAAATAGGGTTAGTAATGGGCTCTGCTTCTTATGGGTGGGGAGCCTGTTCTAGATCCTGAGGTTCCTCTGAGACACATCTGTCTCACCAGCATGTTCTGTTGATGTTGCAAGCAAAATTGAAATCCTAGGATCTAGCTGTTCATTCTGCAGATGTTCAAAAGGTCCATCAGAACTGGATCCAGTGATGTCTTGTATGCCAGCTATAGATTGCCTCTCAGTAACCTGTAGGAGATTGAGTATCAAGATAGTGCTATAATGTGATTTATATAGAACAATGTGTTTATACCCTGGATTTTCTTGGTGAGAAACCTTTGTGGACTTTCCATTTGTTGCATGTGCCTGGTCAGATATATATGCCGAAGGCAGCATTGTACTCAATGATAGTTCTAATAACAGCCAGGTGAAATGAGACCATAACGTTCTTGGAAATGGATGCTGTACCCTTACTTGTAAGTTGGGCAACACAGAATGATTTTCTTACTGCCTCGGCCATGTGTTGGTCAAAGACCAGATTAGTGTCTACATATGTTTGCAGATTCATAACTACCAGGTCAACTCTTAGGGGTGCCTGTCTTATCTGTGGCGTAAATAACTTGGGTATCCATTTTTTCAAAAGGCACCATACTTTTGGCAACAGTCATTTGTCTGTGCTAGATCCTATTCCAAGATGTTGGTGTTGTGGGGGGGAATCTATGACAGTTCCCAGTTTGCAGTCATATGTGAACTTGGTCAGCCAAAGGACCTTGATGTCAGTCTTGACCTCCAAGAAGTAAATGTCAAACAAGAGCGGACCCAACATAGAGCCCTGAGGGCTGAAGGATTCAAACTCTGTACCACAGGAACTACAGTGTGCAACCTTAACCTCTGCACCAACTGCTAGACATTCTCTTATCCACGGGTACTGTACCTTATGCCTGGAGAACAGCCAGTGTAACTCCTTACTCAAGGGTGACCCTTCTATGGATCCAGGCAATTATAGACCCATCAGCCTTGTATGCAAAGTCATGAAATGTAACATAGCAGAACTTGTTTCTGTAGGCATAGACAGTTTAGGTGATCTAGGCCCCAATCAGTTTGGTTTTGTGAAGGGTGGGTCCTGTCTCCTGAACTTAGTAAGCTTCTTTGAAAATATTAGAGAGGCTGTGATGAGAGTACACTCTGTGCAGACTGCTTATCTTGATCTGGCTAAGGCTTTTGACCATGCTGGTATTGTTAAAAAATTGACAAACTGAATGTAAACCCCTATGTTATCTATTGGATTGCAAATTAGCTATCTGACAAATCCCAAGTTGTGAAAGCTGCTGGTACCCTCCAAAAACATAAAATCATAACTAGTGTGGTACAACAGGGAACAGTGCTAGCTCCTGTCCTGACTGGGATTTATTCTGCAGAAATTAAGTCTAACAGTTCAGAAATATGGTTGAACAAGTTTGATGATGACTATAACTGGGCACTGTTATCCACCCATCCACTAAACAGCTGCAACAAAGACTGGAATATGCACATAGCTGGTGTACTGACAATAGTTTCTAGTTAAATACCAAAAAAGCATTTGGCAAAAAAAAGCTATTCTCACTTTGTGTGTTATAAAAGGTAATCTTCTTCAGACAGACACAGTCATAAGAAACCTGGGTACTTAGGTGGACAATTCTCTCTCATTCTCTCTCATTCAGTTCACATGTTTTCACCATAATCAGGAAATTCTTCTATCTGTCCCATCATTGAATACAACACCCCTTTTGGTAATTATAAATCAAGGCATATCACTTAATTAAAATTGCACTAGATATACCTACCCAAGAAAAGTAAATCCTTCAGCTACCCTGATAGATGAGCACAACTCTTTTTACTCAGTGGCCTACTGTCTGTTCCAAGATTACCAGTCTCTAATGTTTTGAGCCATAAAAGACCAACTACTATTTGAGCACCTGCTTCTTTGCAAAAACAAGTAGCTGTAGAAAATGTCTGCACTAGGAACCTAAATCTACATCAGCAAATAAATAAGACTCACTGTAGAGAGATGTTTCTAATTCAACAAATTCCCCAGGCTGTAGAATGTGTTAAAACTACTACAGGCCAAACAAATGACTTCCGCGATAAATGGATGAGTCAACATAAATTCACACCAAGATTGTCATGAACAACCCTGCTTAGTTTTGGAGATGGGCACTACTGAGGGCTTGAAAAGGGAGGCATGGACTTTTAAAGTGTGCCTGCTTAATGGTGTTATGGCCAGACATCTTATTATTCTTGTGATTGCTTGCCTAGTATTGCTTCTCTGATTTGAGCCCATGTCATGATGTGCACCCCAATTACCCTGTAATGTCCATTAATCATACCACCACCATCAGGAAAGATCAACATATTAAACAAGCAGATAACTTCTACTCTGTACAAGATGGCAGCCATATTAAAACTTCAGTTGTCATGAGTAGACTGGCTTAGCAGTAGATACAGTGCATTATGAGATATAACTAAGGAACAGGTCAGTAATGCACTTACCAAGGCCAAAAACACTGCATCAATGGGCCCTGATAACATCCCAGGATATTTAATAAATATGAAAAAAAACAAATACTAATGTAAACTAATATAACAAACAAAAAAAGAACCAGAGCCACAGAATATGCGGCACAAAATTACTTTACTGTGCATCTGGTACCTTGGCTAAATTTCTTCCAGGAATGATTTTTATATTTTCTTATGGCAGATTCCTCAATTTGAAAGAAAAATTGAATAGCAGGTGAAAAATGGGGAGGGGAATAAGTGTAGGTTCCTTTGCATGTGGAAGGTGTAAAGTTTGTAAAATAATTAGGAACATTTCTGGTAATAAAATACATGGTAGTTTTTAATTCGGTGGAAAAATTAATTTGTGTTTCATGTGGGGCACACCTTTCAACTGTACAGATTTTCGCAGCATGTCCAGATTTTTGCCTCATATTTTTGGTCTGTCCCTCATAAAATTTGTGGTTTTCTGGCAGTTCACTGAGGACTGAAGTCACTAAATAATGAAATTCATTTGAGTTACAGATTTCATATAATTCAGAAAATGCATGCTGATACAAAACCCGTCATTCTAGCAACTTTCTAAGTTTGTAAGAGCAATATTTAAAACATGCCCCTATTTTTGAGCCTTTGTGCCCCCAAAATTTTAGGCTTTGTCAAGATTTCTTGGACTAAGATGTTGAGAGGTATGATGTGGGGTAGTGTATGCAATAGGTTGTGGATGTACTGCAACAAGATGGTATATTAGTCAGACAAAAAGGGTGGTTAAAGTACATATTCTTGAACATTTGATGGATATCAAAAATTGCTGTTTTGATAGCTCTGTAGCAGAACATTTTCAAAGAGCCCATGGGGGCTCATATGATAGTTTATTTTTTAGTGTTTTAGGTAGACCACACTTAGACATGGGGGGAGGGTTCTTACTCACAAATTGTTGGAAATTAAGATTAAATTTATATTAAATTATGGCACAATGTGACCAAGGAGAATGAATCTGGAAGTTAATCCGAATTTCTAATTCATAGTAGAATTGTTAATATGGAAAGAAAAAACGAACCACAGCTGCTGAAGAGTCTTCAGTTAACAAAACTTTATGAAATGATGATAGACAAAACTTAGACTCACCACGACTGTTGTTAATAGTAAATAAAAGACTTTATTTTTACAAGGGAAAGCGCTTTCGCGTATCTCCTGATACGCTTCTTCAGACCATGTATATAATAGTGAACTTCCAGAGAATATATAGTAAAAACACCTTCAAATTATTCAATTAATTTCATCAATAAAACAATCAACTCATTAAAAAAGTACTTCAAGCATCAAAAGCAATTGATGACAACACATATTTAAAGTTTTGTCAAGCAGAGCTCATGAAATTTTTCAACTTTCAAAAACATTTAAAATCGCATATAAAGCTATTAATTATTGAACATAAATAAAATATAAAATCTCTCACTACCTCAGATTGAGCATATATAAATAAAGTATGTTAAATATGTCTATAAAATCTTAAAGCATTTTAATATATAGACAAAAATATACAAAAATCCCTGGATAAAAAGCGTAGGCATATATACAAGATGTTCAAGTTATTCAATAAATATTCATATTTTTCACCTTTAAAACCATGTTGCTATCCATAAAAAACAAAATATATGTATATAAAGTTGATTATAACATTTCATAAAACTTGTCTACACAAAAAAATATATATAACATGGTTAAAAACTATGTTGAGATAAATCAGTTAAAAACCAGCTTCAATATATTAATGTATATGTGTGTATGAGAATACATACACACTTGATGGATAAATAGGTGAATAAATAAATGAATAAATAAATAAATAAATGAATAACTAAACAGTAATTCATCTACGTGTATTCAAAAAAGATCTAAGTGAAATGTAAGCATTCAGTCCAGGGGGATGATGACCTTTTAGCCTGAGAATCCATTTTAACTCCTTCAACTCTAATAAGTTCATGTAATCACCACCTCTAATGTTCGGTTCTACTATTTGTAATACTCTAAATATGAAGGAATGACCAGGGAAAAGTTGAACATGCTTTGCTAGAGCATTAAGCTTATTTTTGTTTTTAATATCGTATTGATGGTTATAGATACGGTTTTTCAATTTCCTCTTGGTCAGACCTATGTAGAACACTGGGCATTGTTCACAGGTGGCTAGATATATTAGACCTGTGGTGTCACAGGTAGCTTGAAATCTGGGTACAAATATGTAAGAAAGCTCTGGGTGTATAAATTTTTGTTTCTTAGTCAAATACTTGCAGTAATTGCAATGATTACAGGGATAAGTACCTAAACTATTCCTTATCTGTATTGTATCAGACTTTCTACTACCTGCCTTGTCACATAAAAGTCTTTTTAAATTCCTGTTGTTTCTATAGGTAAAATGAGGATTCTTACCTACTAAATTCAAAGTACGGTCATCTGTTAATAAAACTTTCCAATTATTGGCAATGATTCATTTAATATTAGCATTATCATTGGTGTAAGTGATCACAAAACTAACTCTCATATCTGAGTTATTCTTATCTTCATTGGTATGGAAAATAAGAGGCGAATGTTTATACCTAGCTGCCATTCTGAGTGTTTCCTCTTCACCTAAAACGTGCCTTCTGATGTTTTTTACTAACTCATGGTCATACCCTCTATCTGAGAATATTTTTTCCATTTTTTCAGACTCTTTTAATAGGTCTAAACTGTCTTTACAAATTTTAGAGAGTCTAATGAACTGACTTTTTATTATCCCACTAAACACGTGACGTGGGTGCATGCTGTGATAGCGTAAAATTGTGTTTCTCCAGCATGATTTTCTATGCAATGTTGAAGTCAATACACCATCTCTTATGTCTAAGCAAACATCTAAAAAGGATACTGAATCAAAAGTTGTTGCTGCTGTAAATCTAAGGAAATTTGTCGTGGTCTCAAGGTAGTTTTTAAAAAGGTAAAATTCTTCTACCGAGCCATCCCAAATGATTAAAATGTCATCTACAAAACGTTTGTAAACTAAAACCTTACTAAAGTGGGTGCTTGTAAAAATGTATTGCCTTTCCCAATGGTACAACACCAGGTTGGCATACGTATTCGCGCAAGGGGTGCCCATGGCAACCCCAGATACTTGTAAATACAAGCTCCCCTCAAATGAAAATATATTATTGTTTAAAACAAGGTCTAGTAAATGACATATCAATATTTCCTGATTCCTATCAACAGATGGAAAAACTTGCAGTACTTCTCTTATTGCTTGTATCCCTTGATCATTGGGGATGGAGGTAAAAAGACTTTGAATGTCCATAGTCACTAATAAGTGTTTGCCTTTTATAAGATGTGTATCTAATGCATCTAAGGAAGACAATAACTGATAAGTGTCTTTAAGGATACTCGAGACCTCATTAACTAATGGTCTCAGGGTGTCCTCTAAGAATACAGAAATGTTTTCTGTGGCCCACTTTTCACTGGACACTATCGGACGCAATGGGGGGGGAAGGTACCTTTATGCAGTTTTGGAAGACCCTTGATAACTGGGACAACTGGACTATCATTAAGTAAGAATTCATATAGACTTGGTGATAACTGACAACACATAAGTAGATCATATAAGTCATCTTTGATGGCATTGATAATTTCTGACAGCTTTCTTTGATCTATCACCAAGTAAGTGACATCATCATTTAGCATGTCTAGCATCAAAGATTGGTAGTTCTCAGAATCAAATAAAGCAATACCACCACCCTTATCTACTGGTCTCAATACAATAGAAGAATCATTGGTGAGCTTGTTTAGAGATGATCTAATGCCTCTAGACATATTAAAATACAAGCATTTTCTCTCGCCATTAAAAAAATAGTGATAGAGGTCTTGTTCACACATTTTTATAAAAGATTCTACATGCGCTGGCAATGGAGGTGTATAAGAAATGGGGGCTCATATGATAGTTTATTTTTTAGTGTTTTAGGTAGACCACACTTAGACGTGTGGGGGGGGTTCTTACTCACAAATTGTTGGAAATTAAGATTAAATTTATATTAAATTATGGCACAATGTGACCAAGGAGAATGAATCTGGAAGTTAATCCGAATTTTTAATTCATAGTAGAATTGTTAATATATAATATTTTAGAAATAAAGTTTTCTTATGTATGGTACAACATTAATTATTAGTATTTACAGTGGATATAAAAAGTGTACACATCCCTGTTAAAATGCCAAGTTTTTGTGATATAAAAAAATGAGACCACAATAAATCATTTCAAATCTGGTCCCACCTTTAATGTTACCTATAACCTGTACAATTCAATTGAAAAGCAAACAAATCTGTTAGGAGAAAACATGTAAAAAATAAAAGTACAATAAGCTTGTTGCACAAGTGTGCACACCCTTAAACTAATACTTTGTTGAAGCACCTTTTGATTTAATTACAGCATTCAGTCTTCTTGGGTACACACCTGCCATCAATTAAAGAGACTCTGATTAACCCCAAATAAAGTTCAGCTGCCCTAGAAGGATTTTCCTGACAGCTGCCTGCTACAGCAAAAGCCATGGTTCACAGAGAGCTTACAAAGCATCAAAGGGATTTCATTGTGGAATGGTATCAGTCAGAAGGGTACAAAAAAATTTCCACAGTATTGGATATACCATGGAACACAGTGAAGACAGTCATCAAAAAGTGGAGAAAATATGGGACAACAGTGATGTTACAAAGAACTAGACATCCCTCCAAAACTGATGAAAAGACAAGATGAAAACTGGTCTGGGAGGCTGCCAAGAGACCTACAACAACACTGAAGAGGCTGCAGGAATTTTTGTCAAGTACTGGTTGCATACTACATGTGACAACAATCTTCTGTATTCTCCATACGTCTGGACTATGGGGTATTGTTGCAGGACCGGAAGCCTTTTCTTACACAGAAAAACATCCAGGCCCAGCTAAAATTTGCAAAACAATGCATCAGGTCTTCCAAAAGCATGTGGGAAAATGTATTATGGTTTAATGAGACCAAGGTTGAACTTTTTCGCCACAATTCCAAAAGGTACGCTTGGCACAAAAACAACACTTTGCATCACTAAAAGAACACCCTCCCCACAGTGAAGCATGGTGGTGGCAGTATCATGCTTTGGGGTTGCTTTTCTTCAGCTGGAACTAGGGATTTAGGCAAGGTGGAGGAAATTATGAACAGTTCCAAATACCAGTCACTTTTGGCCCAAAACCTTCAGGCGTCTGCTAGAAAGCTGAAGATACTTGTCCATTATGAAGTAAACTAGTCTTTCTTGTCTTTATCCATTTTGTCAAAAAAGACATAGATGAACTATTCTCATAGCAAAGAATATTGCATTATTCTAAATGGAAAGAAGAAATATTTATTATTCTTCTATGAAACCTGACCTGTCAAATATGCATATAAATAAATAATCTTTATCATTTTCAATATACTAAAATGTTGTAGTACAAATAAAACTAAAGATATTGACTTAAAGGAAATACATAAGTACTTTATCAAAGCAACAGAAACTCACTAGCACAGTCTGCTAGTATGCCAGTGGGTCAAGCCTTACATTTCATTTTGAAATTGCATATTTTTATAATTTGTGAAAATAATTTGCAGTATGGATGCTAGTATTTAACTATTGTTTTTGTGTTAATAATTACTTTTACTTTTCACTCCAACCCGAAAGTCCACCCCAATAAATTTAACACTCATATCTAATAATGGCACTCTCATATCTCCCGACCCAACCACTAAACTCTTAGGAATAACAATAGATAACAACCTTAACTTCGATACTCATATAAACAGCGCAATAAAATCATTCAACAAAAAATTGGGATCCCTCTATAGAATCAAACCCTTTCTTACACCAGTAGCTAGGACCGCTATAGCCAGAACTCTACTCCATGCTTCACCTATATACACTAATCTTTCTAAAAACAACCTCAACAAACTGGCAGTCTCCTATAATAATATTGCTAGATTTGCCACTGGCTCTCCTTTTAGAACTCATCACTGTCTTAATCTAAAGCAACTAGGATGACTGGAGTTTCCAAACCAGCTTCAATTTCACCAGCTTGCTATAGCCCATAAGACCCTGTATCAACCCACCAACACTCCAGTACTCACTAGCCTCATTACCCCTTACAACAATCTTAAGAATTTACGCTCCTCAAACAAACTGCTGATCAATACTTGCGGATGCAACAACTTGGCAGAAGACTCTCTGTTCTCTAATACTGTTGGAAAGCACTGGAGTCTACTACCCACTGAACTCATAACTCTGTCTTCACTAACACTTTTTAAACAGAATCTAAAACTATTTCTCAATACACACTGGTTATGCCCCTGCACTAACCCTGACTAACCTTCTTCCTTTACACTAATGAATACTCTTCACCTTTATAGACATCCTCAAAGAACCAATAGACCATGTTATTGCAATTTAAATATATGTATATATGTATATAGTAACATCTCTTGGGAGATGGCCGAGTCTCACAAGGATAATATAGGGGCCCAATGGCTCACAAGGGCAGTTAGCCTAATATGAATTTATAATTTATTTTATTTATTTTATGAATTTATTACATTTTACTGTTTGTGTTATGCTCATGATGAGTATTGCATTTTTCTATTAACAATAGCTGTTTTTTAAGCTTGGACTGTTGTATCTTTCTATATTGTATTTTGTATGTGTCTTGGAGCTTTTCTTCCCGGGCCTCTACTGAAAATGGACATGTATCCAGTTAGACTAGCCTGGTCAACAAATGTAAAATAAATAAAATAAATAAAGATTATTAGAGGTTCCCGGAATTTTGAGGAGGTTGTAGGCACTACATATGTTTTGTAATTTTTAATGAGTGTGATTGATTTGGGTAGTTTAGTCGTCTTGTATCACTGATAAGGGTGACAGCAACATCTGTGATGGTCAGTACACTAAACCTATAACCACTGAATGATCACGGAGAAAACATTCATACAGTGCATTCATTTGATGCAGAGATAAATTCTTACTACTTTAAATAGCTTCTAAAATATGGGTCATATTCAAGACTTATTGCTGCACTAAACAACTGCCGAGTGTCTAATTTTCTTAAGCTAGAATTGGCAGGCAGAATGACATAGACTGTATGACCTTTTCATTCACCCACAGCTTGTCACGTTTACCATCAGAATGTTATCTCACTTAAAAGAAGGTGGGTGGGAAAGCCCAATAGTTCCACATGTGGTTTCAGCTAGTAGGACTTCTCTCATGAGCCACTGCATCAAGTTGAAATTTCCTTGGTACTTTGCAGCTGCCAGAAAGGAGAGACGAGGAAGTAAGACATACAGGAAAATGTTTCATCGATAATCTTATTCATAGTGCTAGTAAATTGTTGGTCATTTAAGCCCACTGTGTTTCTCAGTAAGCATGTTTTTATCTTATATGATACATTTATGTGTGTACCATTAATTTAGCAGCTGCAGATAGAAACCATATATGGGCGAAACTCTTTAACATTTCTATCATGGAACAGTTTCATGCCTGTATCTTGTGTGTTTTGATTAAACTTTGAATGTGCCCTGACTGCTAATGCTAAGAAGTATGATTCATATTAACTGTACCTTTGGAAATTTGGCATCATTGCATGAAACAGAATAATAATTAACACACATACAGAGAATGATAAAAGTCTAAACGCATAAAAATGTAAACAGAAAGGATTATTTTGGGACATGGGATACTTACTGACTTGTAAGTACAATATTTATTTGGCAACAGTCTTAGAGAAGTAGTTTAATAAATGAGTTTATGTCATACTGATTGCAGGTTTAGAAACATTATTGACTTAATTGATTATGTTGTTTGTTATTTTCCTTCCTTGCTTAACATAACTGAAATGCATGACTGAATTTATTCCTACGCAGTGTTTCAGGTCCTGTGTGTGAAATGTTTTGCATATATCATTCACTTATTTATTTTTTTAAAAACATTTACATTGGGCAGCTCAGGCTTTAGTGTCTCCACTAACCATCCTCATTTTATGCTGCAGAATTGCTTCTAATTCCTAATGGTCTCCTAGAAGGTTTTCATTGTACGAATCACCAGAACAATTGCAAAACTACAGAGACTGGCTTCCCTACACCTTGTTGCAGCATATTTGTGCAAGCTGTTTTCGTGCACTTTTGTTATACTGTGGCCCATTAAATTGCAGTAACCTGAATAGTGTGAACTGTTAACCTTTCTCAACAGTGGCCTGACCATGGAGTTGATAAATATAAGACAGGGGATGTGGGGATTGTGAAGTCTCCCCACATGAGAGATGCAGGAACCTTTTCTTCTGTTTTCACGTGTTTTTTGAATTACACTTTTCAATCCTGAAAAATCAGTAGAGAATAACGCTGCTGAATATGGGAAAACATTGAAAACTTCATACATGACATTATATGCTAATGTTAGGAATACATTATTACCGTTCTGTCTCCACAAAAGCACTACATATGGATTTCAGTTCCTACCTGTATCCCCTTGGAAACAAGCTGTTTCCAAGATCCACGTTGGCCATCTACTGCAAGCTTACTGGTGGATTAAACTAATCTCCTTTTTTTGAGGGTCAAAAGAACTGTTCTGTTTTAAAGAAAAAGGGAACTATAATAAAACTAGAAGATCCTACATAATAGAATACATTTTCCTCCCAGTCGCAAGTGTCACCTATGATGCTTGTAAAATTGTTTTGTTGTATGCTATACCACACATTCTGCAGCGTGTGTGTGTGTGTGTGTGTGTGTGTGTGTGTGTGTGTGTGTGTGTGTGTGTATGTGTGTGTGTGAGAACCAAGCAATGAATCCAGAACATTTCCCCATAAGAAAAGATTCAGCCTTCAGCTGATTAACAAATTTTCCCAGCAAATGTTATGCATACTTTTATTTAAGAATTTTTTTATTAATTTAACATATTGACAATATGTAAGCAGACAGGAAGAACTTTAGCACCACATACTGTTATATAATGTTAGAAATACATTGAATCTTCAAGATAATCTTATAAAATTAACACAACAAGAGTCTTGGTGGCTATCCCAACCACTAATAGTCTTAGTATGATTTATAGATGATCTAATTCTGATCACTTCTTTTTCAGTTTTACTTAGTATTGCTGTTAAATTTTAAAATGCTTTGAATATAGGAACTAAGTTCGATTTCCAATTTTTTTGAATACATTTTCTAGCTAATGCCCTAAACACAAGAAGATATTTTGTTGTTTGGCTTTTACAGATAAAGGAAGTGGAACATTTATTAGTATTATTGATCTAGTTAAAAAACATTTATCTGACCATAACCCCTTAAAAACATACTTATCTATTCCCAATATAAATATTTTTTTTCACAATCCATAAATATGTGCACCCAATCAATTTTTACAACTTTACTACAGCTTCAAACTAAAGAAGTCAATTTACTAAACTTAAGAGATTTTATAGGGAGTAAGAAACATTCTATGTATAGATTTCCACATAAAAAAATTCCAGTATAAACTTGAAGTTTCACTAACTGATTTAAGTAAAAAAGTTTTACTATTGCCACTTACTGAGTCACTCAATCCAATATATAAAAATTTCCAGAATTATGCATCAACATTATTATTAGTCTTCATAATTAACTTGGACAAGCTTCCTTTGTAGGTCAATTTATCTTCAATGATAGCATTCATATATGCATATAATGGCAGAATAGTGCTCTGTTCCTCTTCACATATATTATCTACAAATTCATTTAATTTCTTACTGATGGCTAATATTAACTGGTTTACAAGTTCATCTAACTTATAATTTTTCATTAAATATTTTAGCAATTTAACTTTTCCTTTTTCAAAGAAATCAGAACATAATACTAATCCATTTCTTTTTGATAAATTCATTTTAACATTGTTCTGCATTCCCTTAAATCTAGAGGTGTGTGCAATGGGAAAATACATACATTTCCATTATTATATTAATGGAGCTTTAAAAATATATTTCCTAATAGTTTTAAGAATTGATTTCATCTATGCAGAGCCTAAAGTTTGAAATTAATTTCCTTCTACGGTAAATTTTATTAACCAGATGAAAGGATTATTACATATTACTAATTTATCATATTTGATAAACATCTGCTCCTAAATGGTTTTCCATTGACTAGTGTAGGTTGAATCTATCCAGAGTATAATAGAGTTAAAATTTGCAGGAATCAAATAAGATACTACATCTGGGAAACTAATGTCACCATACCCCCATAATCTTATGAGTTCTTGGCTTTTTAGGATACCATAAGAATGGAGTTAATATTTTTTGCTTTTTCTTTAAATGTTTTTGTCAGGTATTACACTTATATAGTCATATCAATAATGACTTACAAAATATATAATAAATTACATACTAAATGCTACTAGGAAACTTAGATAGAAACTATAATACTATAATACATGCTAAATTTATTTAGCATGTATAATAGTATTATAGTTTCTATCTAAGTTTCCTAGCAGCATTTAGTATGTAATTTATTATATATTTTGTAAGTCATTATTAATATTAGTGAGATATAATATTGTACATGGTGTTTTTAACATTGTATTTAAATTGTGTAAGGTTATTTATATATATATAAATTTTGGTAATTTAATTAATTAATTAATCAATTGGTTTTTAGTGATTAAATCATCAATTCATTTGTTGATATGACTATATAAGTATAATATTTGAGGTTGTTCTTGGTCTGATGAAGGTGGGACATTTTCACCACCGAAAGCGCTTACCTAATAAAACATTCTGGTTGTAGTGATTCGAGCGCCACTTTTTTACCAGCTTTTTTACCAGCTTTCTCCTACCACTTCACTTGTTAACTTTGTGTTTTTAAGTGTTTTTTGGCTTTTTTTTGTGTGTAAGTATTATCCTAGCCTCAAAAGTAAAAACAAACAAACAAAAATTCCATTTTTGAATAAGAAGTAGCACTTCTTCAATTATTTTTTGTAAAGAATTATTTATAATCTTATTCACATCTTGATAGATTTTTATTCCTAAATATTTTAATTCTTTTCCTTCCCAATTATATTTATATATATCTTTAAACTTGCTTCTTGCTATCTATTAATTGATTTAACACTAAAGTTTCAGTTTTATTATTATTAAATTTCAGCAGGTCTATATCACATTGTCAAACACTTAATTGAACAAATCACTATTCATCGAACCCAATTAAATGAAAGCTCAGTTAAGCAAATGACAATTTCAATGAAAACTTTACTAGGTAAAATAACCACTGGGCCAGCTCCTGACCATAACACAGACAACAAAATGTAAAACTCTGCAAAGTGGGGGGCTATGCCCCCCACACAGTAACTAAATATGCCAACTCCGAGATCGCACTGCAGTGGGGAAAAGGGCAAATACCTGACAACGGTCAACAATGTCCTTTCCCCTGGAATGTTTTTGCTGAAATTGTCATTCGCTTAATTGAGCTTTTGCTTAATAGGGTTCAATGAATAGCGATTCACTCAATTAAGCATTCGACAAACTGAAGTAGACCCAATTTCAGCAGTGTTACTTCTTGAAACATTTCAATTTCCTCATCTATTTCTTTGACTGAATAATTTAAATCTCCTATAGTTAATAAAATACCATGCAAAAACTGTATTTTAGAGTGGCAATCCTTGTTAATTGAGAATCCATCAGTTTTTTCTTAGTTTTCATTGTCTCTTCTACTATTAGCTAAGGGTTCAATAACTAATGCAAATAGTAGACGGATAAGGGACACCCTTGCTTTGTGTCTTTATTTAAATTAAATCCTTGAGGAATGTGATATCTAATTTTAACAAATGCTTAGGAGAATCTATACAATTTTTTTTAATATTCCAATAAATTGTTCTGGAAATACAAATGCTTCTAAAGTTTTAAACAAGTAGTTCCAATCTACAGAATCAAAAGACAATTTCTTGTTCATTCCTTTTGCTAAATCTAAGATACTTACTACCCTTTTTATTTTATCATAGGTTAATCTATTGACTATAAACCCTGTTTATCAATTAATTTGTCTACTTTATCTTTTAATCTTGTAGCGAAAATGGAAGTCAATATTTTATAGTCTACATTTACTAATGAAATAGGTCTATATGAGTAAACTAACTTATTATTCTTTCCTTGTTTAAGTATATACGAGATTATAGAAAATTTCCACGACTGAGGAATTATTTTGTCACTCTGAATTATCCTAAAAACATTACTCAGTAATTCTAAAATATTTAATGGTAGTAGACTATATAACTTCATGTTTAAACCATCTAACTCTAGAGCTTTACCATTTTTTCCTTTTTTAAGCTTCTTTAACTTCTATTAAGGTAACATCTTTCTTCAAATACTTGCCAATTTTATAATCATCAGGATTATTATTTTTATCTTTATTAATATTCTTATGGATTTTTTTAAATATTAACCATTTGCCCTATGTTTGAGGTAAGCTTATTAATATGAGGATTTTGGATACTATTGATTTGTGCCTTTTTGCTTAACATCTTACTTCTATTATCTAAGATATATAGATTCTTTTGAAGTTATCGCATAACTCTAATTTTATTTTTTCTAAATCTGTTTCCACTTTATGTGTGATGGAGTCTCTATCTTCATTAAAGACAGGCACACCTCCAGACTGGTCTGCCAGCATAATACACTGGAACTACTCCAGGTGCAACTGACAGTTGGTAAGACACCAATCCAAGTTACAGTCAGGTATAGACCCCCCCTTCATGACTCAGGACACCCACTCCTCTTACCTGGACCTACTTGACTCCATTAAGGTACCCCCTAACACCCTGATCCTTGATGACTTCAACTACCCTACCATAGACTGGGAGAACTAATCCTGCACTAATGCACTTACCCAGTAATTCCTTGACTTCATCAGTTCTAACACATTAGACCAGTTCGTCTCATCCCCCATAAGGGGAGATAACATTGTGGACTTGGTTCTCACTAACATGGGTGACTGCTGCACCACTTCCATAGTATGTTCTTCCCTGGTGAGATCAGATCATTGGTCTCTCTCATTTGAGGCTTCTATCCCACCTAACTGACCCCCCAAACTGTAACCAGGCTAAAAAACTTCTCAAAAGCTGACTACAGCCTCCTAAGGGAGGGTATCAGTAGCTTCACACCACTACCCACCTCAGAGGATGCAGGCAACTATGCTGAACAGTATGCTAATGCAGTATACAAGCACCTGTACAACTGCATGGACTCAGCCATACCCAACAGAACTAAAACCTGCTCCTCAAGGAAACACAAACCTGTCTGGTGGACATCCTCTATTAACAGGCTTTACAACAAAAGGAAGAAACTGTTGTCCAGAGGTAAAAAGGAACAAATTCCAAATTGGAAAAACTTCCTCCTTAGCCTCAACAAACATATTAGATCACTAGTGAAAGCCTCCAAAGCCAATTATGAATTGAAACTAACCTCTGAAACAAAGGGAAACCACTCATTTACATCAGGAACCTCCATGCCGAAGCCCAGGTTTGTTCTGAACTAGTACTTAACAGTTCCACTTACACTGATCCTGTTGACTTAACCAACTTGCTAGCAGATGGGTTAAGTGCTAACTTCAACCCCCCTGTCCCCCCAAAGGCCCATTTGACATCCTCGATACTTGTCCTGCACCTTACATCTCCATAGATCAAGTGTTAAAGGCCTTATCCAAGACAAAGAACACAGCTTCCATGGGATCTGATAATATCCCAGGCTATATCCTCATGGAAGCTGTGCACCATCTCCAGAAAGAACTAGCTTTGCCATTGAGCACACTATTCAACCACAGCCTGGGTACAGGCTTCATTTCAGCAGAGTGGAGAACTGCCATTGTCATCCCCTTTCACAAAGGTGATGCCACTACTGACTCTGGTAACTATCACCCCATTAGCTTGACAAGTCAAGTCTGATCTGTAAAGCCAGATAGATTATTATTATGGATCTCAAAAACAAGGGCATAGGCAATTTCCAAGCACTTGACCCCACCCAGTTCAGATTCGTCAAAGGTAGATCTTGCCTGTTGAACCTGGTTGACTTCTTTGAGACTGTCACCAAAGTCCTGGATGAGGTAAAATCAGTACATATAGCTTACCTTGACTTGGTAAAAGCCTTTCACACAATCCCCAACTCAGGCATCATCGAAAAGCTAACACAACTTGGCATAAATCCCTATCTCATCACTTGAGTGGCCAACTGGCTCATTGATGGGATGCACAGGGTCAAAATAGGCACCTCCACCTCTGACAGCAGACCTGTCACAAGTGCTGTTCTTCAGGGATCTGTCCTGTGAGACCCTCTTGCAGTATATTAACATTTCTGGGGAGTCAGTGACAGCACCCAACTTACAGTTGTCCGCAAACTTGGTCAGCCATAGTTCTTTTGTCTTTGCCCGGACCTCTGAGAAGTAGATGCCAAACAGTAGGGGTCTCAAAGTCATGGCCTTAAGTTAAATGCAAAAAAAAATGTATTATCATACCATTCAGCAAAAACATGGCCCCTACTGATTACCACATCAACAGCAGCCCCCTAAACACACAACCTGTGGTGAGAGACTTGGGTACTCAGGTTGATAACAACCTCACATTCGACCATCATATAGCAGCAGTGGTCATAAAAACCTTTTACTTGGTTCATCTCATAAGTAAAGGGATTGCATTAAAAAAGGAGGTTATTACCTCTCTGTACTCCTCTTTGAATAGGCCAATAATTGAGTACAGCACCCCGTTTGGTAGTTCCTCTCCAAACACCTGCACCAAATGGAAAGGCCACAGAAATATCTCACAAAGAGAATCCATGACCTCCATCACCTACCAAATCACTATCTGTCTACTTGGTATTGTACAGATTGCTCAGATGTGAACTGTGTCTTGCCTAAAAGACAGTCTCGGACCCTGTCCTACTAGAGATGATCCATATTTGTAAGTCTAACTCCTCACACATTACCTACTCAAAAGGCCTAAATCTAATATGTGATATCAACAAAACCTGCTGGAGAGACAGTCTTGTCTCTCAGAGACTGCCCCATCTCTAGAATAGACTTCCCATACAAGTCAGAATACGTTGCTGACCCTCTTCAAGCGCAACCTTGATGAGTGGATGGGAAACCACGTATTTGTCCCAGGGGTTCCACCTGTGTCCCTCATAGACAGGGGTGACAGGTGCTGACTGAGGCTTCTTTTTTAGGGAAAAGCTCTTGGCTCGGCTTGTAAGGGCCCCAGGGCCATTAGCCTAGTAACCTGCTATGACGCTGTGATCCTACAACTGTTTGACAGTTTGTCATTTAGTTTTTAATTACTTCAGTATTATCTCATTTTTGCTGTTTCTTGTTCAAACCTTGCTTTGTGCATTTCCTCTTGTATATCTAATAACTCTTTCATTTTATTACTAACACATCTCCCCATTATATCTTTAATATACATTTTTAAGTAGTCCAATAGTATAACTTTATTAACCTGACCATTATCATTCAAAGATAAAAAATTCTCAATTTGTTCCATAAGGTAACCCTTAAATTCTTTTAATTTCATCATATATATTGGGATTATATAATTAATCTCAGATTTTGTTATATCCATTAATATATTAATACTTAATGCATTATGATCAGATAAAGGACACAGAATAGTTCATAGGTGTTTACAAGGTGAATGGCCCTGGAGCCTTTATAAGCCTAGCCCATAGGATTACCCTGGCAAATAATTCACTTTATTAAGTAAATCTATAGAGGCATAAATCCTCTCAATTCAGTATGCATACTTTGACAGAAATCAGAGCACAGGGATTGTATGAGAATCCTTCAAATATCTGAAAAGTATAACTAAAATAGAAATGGATGACATTTTTCATAAAGGTAGCTACTGTGTAATAAGAAGGCCATAGTGAAAAAAATTACTTTAGAATGGGTTTGAAGAAGTTTTTTTTAAATGTATCGGCTCTCTGAAAAAAATAAATCTTCCAGCACAATGATATGTATTGTTTGAAATGTTGGCTGCAAAAGGCCAAAAAAAAAATGAATATTGACACATTGCTATGCACGCTCTGAGAAAGACTTTTGGTCCATGCAAGAAATAACATTGTGTTTTGCAGGGAGGCTGTACCCCCCACACCTCATGCTAATTATATATACGAACTCTCCAAGACTGCACAATCCCCAGGGAAAGGGAATATTCCCCTAACCGGGTATTGGAAAGGGAATATTCCCCTACCTGGGGATTGGTGATCTCACATACCAACTGCATATATAATGACCAAGTCCATCCATTAAACAGATGTCAACAAAAAAGCATTTAAATTAAATGCAGGGCATCGACATTTATATATATATATATATATATATATATATATATATATATATATATATATATATATATATATATATATATATATATATATATATATATATATATATATAGAGAGAGAGAGAGAGAGGAGAGATAGAGACAGAGAGACAGATTATATATTATATATGTACGTGTGTCTGTGTAAACAGGAAGGAAATAAAAATCCTACATTGTCATGTGACATCTTTCATCTCTATATAGTATTTTTTTTCATTTTCTAAGCACTTCTGGACTTCCTGGAGGATTATCCCCTTTGTGTAACACAAACTGCAAGGGTACCAAACGCTTAGAAATCTACTTTGTCCTGTGCAGTCATCTGCTCTTCCTTAAACTAACCCAAACAAAATGCGCCTTAATAATAGGTAACTCCCAAAAGTAGTTAGTGCAAGAAGTTCAAATAGTTGAGACTCCCAAGATCCTTGTTAGTCCATCTCCAGTCACCCCCACGTTCTTGTAGAACTTGAAGAATACAGAATAAGTTGCCCTATTCTCTCCTAACAGAAAACTTCTGTTTTAAATGTATCCTCTGTTAATGGGGTTAGTCCCTCTAGGCTGATGAGTTATTGTCAGTGGCGACCTGAGGTGGTTTCTACTACTAGTCAGGTGAGCTTCCCCTTCTCTTTCTGATAGGTGTCATGGGGTCTTTTACATCTACTTGAGCTACCACCAACTCAAGCAGATGGAGCCTTGGTTTAATGTTTCATCTGAAGGGAGATTCTCTTCACTTATAAGAGCTTAATTTACCTTCTCTGTGTTTGTTCTTACCTACTGAGAATATCTATTACTGCCTGAATAGAAGATGGACTTCACATGCTGATAATTAAAGAGCAAAGTATTCTTGCTTTTTTACATTAAAACTGACTCAAAATGGCAATAAATGCATGAAATTTCCTTTCACTTGTCGCTTGGTGCATCAGTGCCTTATCTCATACAAAAGGAAGTTGGGCAGAGGATGGGGGCTTTCACATGTGGCTTCAGCTAGCTGGTCTTCCTTCACAAGTGGCCACCTCCTCTAACATGCTGAAAATAACTATGTATGTTACAAAGAGAAGAAAGAAGTTATGAGGAAGTGTGGCTTACAAGAAATTAATTTAGTCATATGACGTTTTAAGTCATAAGGCTATTAAAGTGTGATTTAAGTTGCTGATCTGTTAAAGCACACGTCTGACTATATAAATCGCATCATTATAATAATTATTCTGTTGTATGTGGTCCATATGATTTTTAAATGGCTGCCAAATTTCAATCCTTATACACTTTGCACATTCATATGCTCATCCTGTTTTATTCTTTTTCTTCTACCATTTAATTGGTTTGGTACATTGCTCCATAGACCCTTTTAGAGCCTTTTCAAGCCCAAGCCATAAAGACAAGAGAGAGGCACTCAAAATGTTTAATAGTGGAGTACACAGAAGAAGCGCAGTTAACAGCAAAGAAAATATATGAGCAGGATAAAACAAATGCAAATAATTTAAAAATTAATAGATCAATTCACTAAATGCATCCTTGCAAGTGATTTTTATCGGTCATATAACCCAGGTTGTACAATGAGCATTGTATACAGCTAAGCAGTGAGGAGAAATTAGTTACCCATATTTGTGAAACATTCATAATTGCTTGGTATTAGAAGGTAGCTTTTTACAAGCTGAGTGAATTATGAATAGTTTCAGACAGCTGGGACTATTTTAGAAAATGACTTTTTAGTGATTGAAAGTATAAAGGGTGATCTTACAGAGTACAGTCCTACACCTCAACTAGTATATATTGAACATATGGACAAAGCCTGTTCAAAAGCAGGTACATCTAGCCAAGAAACAGCACAACTAATTAGTGTAATATTTCATATGTAATAGCATAACTTCTCCCATATCCAATAAAATGACAAAGTTGCTTCTTAAAAAAAAAAAAAGGTAAACAAGCAAAAATTCTTATTGTAACTGTCTCTAGATTATCATCTCATTAGCAAAAATGAGCATATTTATCCATATTAACTGTATGCTAATGCAGTTACTGACTGTGGTCATGCTGAGAGATGACTAACTTACTATGGATGCCATACAGGGATAAAGCTGTGACTATGGCCTTGGCAACCCAGGCTTAATTAGCAACTTTGGCATCTGAGGTGTTGAAAGGTGAGAATGGATGTGCCCATTCTTCGGGTGACAGTGCACGCTTGTATGTTCTACACATTTGATCACTGTTGGAAGCCAGAGACACAAAGTCAGGCATTGTCCTTCAAAGTGAAGGGTGGAGAACATTGGCACACTCACCACAGAGGTGGGAAATACACAAGCATGTTCCCATTGTACACCCACACAATACAGATCAGCAACATGTGCGCAGGGAAGTGAAGTTGAGGATGAAGAAAAACCCTGTTATCGAGAAGCATGACACAGATACAGGACACCTTGATCTCTTTGTCAGCCCTGATCCTTATTGGAACAAGTTTGGGGAAAGCCAAAAGGGACAGGTAGACCTGGTGACTCATGGTCAAGGAGAGACAGCGGGATCTGCCAATGGCCCCTTTGGGAAACAAACAAAAAAAACACTAATCTACTGTTGGCATAATTAATATATGGGCATGTTTAAGTAGGCATAGAACTAGTACTTTAAGTGACAAAGTTCTAAGTTCTTTCTGGTTCTAATTGACTAAGTCTTGAATTTATAGTGCACCTTTGAATAAATATTTGTAACATCTAATACTACTTCACTGTTGTTTATTGTGCAGAATGTATTTAAACAGTGTCATTTTTTTAGAAAGTGTCATACTGTATGTGGTCATAGTAACCAGTTATGTTTCCTGGCATCCACAACACCTGTTCAGTCCTTCATATACCTCAGGGTTGAACTGTATTTTGAGATGTTGTCATAGTGTTACATTATACAGTTTACAGTATGGTGTTCTGAGATATAATATCAGAAAACCTAAAGTTTCTACCTTTAACAAATAAAACTTAAAGGTTTATTATCCAGTCCTGACTTGGATGCAGAAACCATTCCTGGCTGGGATTGCAGTGACTCTGAAAAAACACACATGCACACACACACACACACACACACACACACACACACACACACACACACACACACACACACACAAGATCACACAATGTGCACGCTGCAGGCATACCTGTGGTCAGGTTTGTAGGATCACCATTTCAGCAACAAGCAAGTCTTAGAAATTTGTGAGAAAACAGGATTCCTGGCAAAAACACACAAAAACAGAGAAGACATGCAGACTTCGTAAAGAAGACATACCGGCCAGGAACCAAATCTGAGAATTAAGCTTTTATTTATTTATTTTATTTATTTATCATTTGTTGACCGGGAAAGTCCAACTAGGTTCCACAGAGCCTGTTTTCAGCGGAGGCCCGGGGAGAAATGCTCCAGAGAAACAGAGAAATGCTCCAAGCTTTGTAAGGAATGCAAATTGCTACTATTACAAAATATAGAGGAACATGTCTTAATAGATGATTTGAATTGTAGAAATGCCATTGACCCTGGATTTACATTTTATTTCCCACCTTTTAACTTTTGCAACCATTTAATTACCTTTTAATATCAAAATCCTTAACCAAACTATATTAAAGCATACATTCCCTTGTATCTTATCTCAAAGCTATCATGTTTTCATTAGACAGTTTTTGTAATAGACCCACCGTATCATAGAGACTAGATCCATTATTATTGAACAAAGAGCATACAAGCAAGTTCCTTTTAAAAGCAGTTTCAAAATATTTGTAATGCAATCTTTTTACTTCACTGCCAGCTTTCATTGCTAAGGTAAGTTTAATACTACAGCTGGCCATATTCTGTGATGTCACCAAAGACCAGCTATATGCAAAAAAGAGATAAAGTCCTACAGATTTTTAGTAAAGGAAATGGAAAACAATGTATCTTTATCAGTATTAAGAATGCCAGCCCATTTGTTTCTGTGGTGAACTAGGAGTACTAATCATTCTTATATGTGGAACACAGTCCCCAACTACCAAAATCCTCCCTTTATTTGCTTGCAAGGCTTAACCATAGCTGTTCACAGAGGACACCTGTATCATTACACATGCAACCCGCCCTCCCAGTAAGCAGTGCAGTGCTGTAGTGTAGGCTGACTAAGTTCAGAGCTGCTTACAAAAAGTAACATGTGTGACACTATATGTGCCAACACCCTGGTAAGCAGTGCACTGCTGCAGTGTAGGCTGACTACCCTCATAGCTGCTCACAAAAAGTAATATGTGCGACTATATGTGCTGGGTCTATATTATCTTATCGAAAGCTGATAAGAGTGAACGCTCTTTGAGTGACCCCTAAATATCGAATGCATTAAACAGCAAAGACAGGGAACAGTGATTTTTTTCCACAGGGAAAAAAAAAAACGCTGTTCCGCAAAAAAGAAAAAATGGAAATACAGCATAATGTGGGGGTCTTCACCCCCCACACCCCCCTACTTAAATATACCAACTCTGAGATTGCACCACAGTGGAGGAAATGGCAAACTCATGAAAACAGCCCAGCGATTTCCTGGGAAAAAATCGCTGTTCCTTGTCTTCGCTATTCAGTGCAATCGAGATTTATGCTTTGATCAAAGAGCATTCGTTCTTATAAACTCTCGTTAAGGTAATATAGACCCTATATGCCAACACCCTGGTAAGCAGTGCACTGCTGCAGTGTAGACTGACTAGGCTCATAGCTGTTCACAAAAAGTAGTGTGTGTTCTACTATATGTGCCAACACCCTGGTAAGCAGTGCACTGCTGCAGTGTAGGTTTATTGCTTCAGATGATGCATCTCATAATCCCCTACCTGGTGTCTCCAATGCCCATGCTGCTAGATGAACAAGGGTTGCTTGCTCTGGAGTTAAGAACTTAATCCCTCTTTGCCATGGGACCAGGGCTTTCACTCATCTCAAACATTAATTATTTTTGGTCATTTTACTCATGTCATTACAGAGGTTTTTCATAGTAGCATCT